>NC_135848.1:13896827-14044327 GCF_029677425.1 Wolffia australiana
GATCGGAACTCGCTGATAGGAAAAGAGAGAAAACAAAGCAATGCCAAGAGCTCCGTCGATCCGCTGTTTATCGATTGACTCGCTCTCTTTTTCATCTCGTGCAGATGCAACAAAAGATGAGTCCTTTTTCCTTCGCGAACCACTGGAGCGCCTAGCGCAGAAGAGCAAAGCTCATTTTTGGGTAAAGCGGCGCATAAAAAGGGCTGGCCCGTTCATTTCAGAACCTTCGCGAACGGTTCAGAATCAACAAGGCGAACGAAGGAGTGTACAACTGGGGTTTTACACCACTTTTTTGTTGGAGAGATAGAATGGAGTTCTTCACGAAGTTCGAGACAAAGGTTACTGAAGGTTCTGAAATCATTAACATAACCTCTTCTTGAGACATTATGGCTTTGGGGTCGACTCAAGAAGGAATCCATAAAACTTGGGATCCAACACCATGATAAAATACTACCCTCATGATTAGACCATGTCCCTGAGATTTGATAAGTGTGAGGTGTGAGGTGTGTGTGAGGTGAGGTGTGAAGTGTGAAGTGTGAGGTGTGTAAGGTGTGAGGTGTGAGGTGTGAGGTGTAAGGTGTGAAGTGTAAGGTGTAAGGTGTGAAGTGTGAAGTGAAGTGTGTGAAGTGTGTGAAGTGTAAGGTGTGAAGTGTAAGTTGTGAAGTGTGAAGTGTGAAGTGAAGTGTGAGGTGTAAGGTGTGAGGTGTAAGGTGTAAGGTGTAAGGTGTAAGGTGTGAGGTGTATTTTTTTGAGCGGACGAGCGAAGATGAAACGGATTAGAAGAAGTTCTGAGGTTACGAAGAAATGGAAGAAGGCAATACTCACCTCATCGGGAGGTCATGACAATTGATGATTACGACTACTCCCATCCTATTTTTTTTATTCCCCAAGTCACTCATCTTAAGGTTCCGAAGGGGCGAGTGAGCGGGTTATTAACCACAAAGCAAAATGAAATATTTTAATATGTCATATACTAGGAAGCATGGTTGGCAAGAACAGGTATAGTGAAATTGGCATTAAACACCAAAGGTTATAAAAGTTGTGATATCTACCCGTCCACATTTATCTTGTCCTTAGCTGCCAAAGCTTCTAAATGTTGTGATGATGTCTTCTCCTCCACTTATTCTCGCCAACCATGTCTGCAAGTGAATGACACATTAAAATATTTCATTTACTTAACATGCTTCCGAGTTCACAAGTAATAGTGTAGGTTGTCTTCGGGCTGTGTTTCGCTTGCCTTCTTCCCCATGTACATTTCTTTTTTCTTCATGAAGAAATCACATGTTCTTAGAAAAAATATAACAACACAAGGTCAGCTTTATTCGTCCAATTTATTCCTAAGCTCACAATATAATACCATATAAAAGTATGAAAATACTAGCTTCCATTCTTATCTTATTTTAATTAAAAATATTGCAATTCAAATCCACAACTTACATCTACTTGTCTTGCCATAATGGATACCTAGTGCAAATAACTCAATGGTGATGCCGGACGTCGTCGCGACGTCGTCCGGTCGTCACCAGGGTATGGGCTCGGTGTCGTATCGCTAACTAATCGGACTACGTCGAAAGACGTCGTCCGATGGATGCGAATGAACAGGTATAAATGACGAGATGAATAAATGAAAGTCCTAATATCGTACGTGCGTGCGCCAACTAGCAATGAATGCCGTTCCAGAGAAGTGACGGGTCGCCTGAGTGAAGCCTACTGGGCCTCCTGAACCTCGCCTGAGAGGGTCGAGGGTTTCCCGACTCGTACCGGACCGGTAAAGACTCTCGTGAAATGTTCGTCGTTTTCTCAACGTGTCTCACGCTAACCTATCTAACCCGAGCGCGGACTAGGCAAACCGAAAGTGCACTGAAGAAAGTAAAGGACGTAAAAAAAAAGGAGAGCGAGTGAGGGTACCGATGTCGCGCTGGCGACAGATATCCGTAAGAATGCGGGAGTCCTGTGAGAACGAGGGCGCGGGAGTGATTGGCGTCGGCGGCAGGTCGCCCTTGGACAGGAGGCGTGAGGTCGTAGCAGTGCAGATCGCCAAGGCCTGAACGCGTTCACGGAGCCGTGCGCGCAGAATGTCTACCAGCGTGGTAGAATCGCCCGCGGGCGGCGAGGGAACGGTAGCGGGATGGGTCGTCGCAGGCGGATGAACAAGATCGTTGGGCGTGGTTAGGGAGAGGCTGAGGGACGTGGGCAATTGGCGGGTGCGAGGGTAGGGGAGCGTGGGTGCTGGGGAGGTCTAACGGTGATGGGTGACGCGCGGCCGAATAAAGAGGGAACGACGGCGCGGCGCGGGCGGAGACGAGTGAGAGGGAGGGCATGGCGGGGAACGGCGATGGCGGTTTTGCGGGAGGGAAAATGGGGGGACGGTAGGAGGCGAGGGAGATCGCAGGGGGGGGCCAGGAAGGTAGAAAAGTGGTGTGGGCGACGGGAGGAGGGGGAAGCAGCGAGGGCGGAGGTGGAAAAATGGACAGGCGCGACCGGGCGGTGTGCAACGGCCGCGCGGGAATTATGGGGCGACGGAGGGTGGCAGGGGCTGCGGGATGAGCGTGGGCGGCGAGAGAGGAGCGGGCAGAGGGCGTGGGCGACAACGGGAGGTGCGGGGACGGCGCGAGCGGCGGCAGTAAACGGCGGCGGCGGCGCAAACGGCGCCAACGACCGCGAGCGGCGGACGGCGGCTCTCTTTCCCCTTCTTTCTTCTCTCCTTTCTTCTCCTTCTCCTTCTTCTTCTTCCTTCTTCTTCTTCTTCTTCTTCTTCTTCCTTCCTTCTTCCTGCTCGCGCGATCGTGACTCTTCAAATTCTTTAACTTGTATAACTTAAAATTCAAGAGTGGTCTTGGACGCCCACCTCTTCCCCTTATATAATGGGTGAAGGTGGGCCCCCTTTTAACAACAAAGAAAAAGATAAGAAAATAAGAAAAGAAAATATAATGGGCTTGTCAGGCCCATGTGAGGGGAAGATGTCCTCATATGGGCTCTTCCCCTCACCACACGACGACACGAAAGACACGGTGATGAAAAATAAAAGATGTAAAGAGACGACAGATAAGATAGAAACGAAAGCGAAGGGGAAAAGTGGGTTGCTCGGATGATAATGTGCGTGTACGTCATGCCGAGTATTTGAACTCGGGGTCGCGCGTTGCTGCGGCGGCTCGTCGTGTCGGCTGGACACGTGACGGTGGCGGGCTCGATGACGATGGTGGCTCCTCGCGATCTGGCTCGATGACGTCCGGTGGCTCCTCGCGTGCTGGCTCGATGACGTCCGGTGATGCTGCGCCATCAAATGGGCAAGCAAGTTGACGGCAGGAAAATTCGAGATGAATGACCTAACTAAAAATCCACATGTAGAGGAAAATTACACCACAGCCATGCTTGTGGGGGTGTGAACTTGTGATTGTCCAACTGATATCCGTTCGATATTCGATATCGTACAACCAATATCCGATCTCCCGAAAAAAAATCGGGACGATGTCTGATATTGGATATCAGATATCGGTCGATATCCGTCGATATCCGTCCTTTAGGTCTAGACGGATATCGAAGATGGATATCGCAGGGGTAAGGACGAAACATGTATCAGATACCAGATTTTGGATTCCGATATCCAGATATCGGAACCGGTATCCGGATATCGATATCCGGTATCAACATTAAAAATTGATATTTATCATCACTTACGACAGTTTGAGTATATCATTGCAGAACACTTTTGGTATATTTTCCACCTTGACTAATATATACAGCTAAATCTTTTTGTTTTCTTCCATATGGGATAGCAGGAGTCGGAGTTTAACAGCAAACTCGAATCCTATTATCCCATATGGAAGAAATTAAAACTCTTGCGCTGTATATATGAACCGAGGTAGAATACACATTAAATCATATAATAATATTTTAACTAAATAGTAACTATATTTTAAGGCTGTTATATATGTAATATATTTAAAATATTACTTCCTCGTCCAATAAATACAACTAAAAAGTTCTATTTTTTCATATGGGATAAAAGGATTCGGAGTTTGCTATTAAACTCCAAATCCTCTTATCCCATGTGGAAGAAAAAAAAGATTCAGCTTTATATATTAAAAGGGCCACTTCATAAATCAAAGATCTCTGCGACTGCCGCATGTGCACGTTGATCCATTTATACAGCTGCACAATGATGGATTAATTGTATTTTCATAAAACCTCTCGAAGTTGGATATTGAAATCTGATATCCACATCTGATATCGGATATCGTCATCCACCTCTAGAAAAGGAGGCGGATGACAACATCGAGAAGGATACTGATATCGGATATCGTTAATGTAGCATCCAATATCGATATCCAATATCCGGATATCGGAAAAAATGGACACCGAAAATTTGATTTTCGGTATCCAGTACAGCATCCGTCCCGATACCGTAATCCAATACCGGTATCGGGACAGGCAAACCCTAGTGTGAACGAGATAAAATACCTCTTTGGGGGGATGTTGAAGGATTTATGGCATCTTTGTTTGTGATGGTAGCAGGATTTGATGGAATTATTTGATAGACCATATAACCAAATACATATGTGATAAACCAGAAATTGGATTTAATTAGTTTATTTAGACTTATGATTTATACAAAAATATTTATCATACATTGGGTATGGTTGACTAGCAGTTGATTGCATGTGCATTGGGGATAACTAAATAGTTTGATTGGAATACCAAAAGAGGAAGATAAAATAAGATACATTCTAGAATATGAAAGATAAAATTTTATCCCCGAAAGTCAAATGTAGACCTCAAAGGCATTTCTAGGGGAATGATAAATTCAAAGTTAAAAGTTTATGCTGTTGTTTTCATTTAGGCTTAAACAACAACATTTTATATAAAATTCCACTTGAATACTCCATAATAGGGAGGCAGCACTTCAAATTTCAGAATTATATTGACGTGTGGATTAAAATAAATTCATTCAAATGTTAAATTCTTTTGGGATTTATTTTGATATATTTTAAGGATAAAAAAAACAAAGTCAATAAAATAATTTAAATGAAGTTTCTTGAATTTTTTTGGAATTAAAAAGGGGTGGGTATCTTTACTTCGATTTTTTGAAATTTTAAATCAATAAAACACCTTATTTTATCTTTTCTGCCAATCGGCGCCGATGGCGGCTAACTGCGGTTTTGGTTGGCGACATGCCATTAGAGATGGGCCCTAGGGATGGCTTGCCCAGTCCATGACAGTTCAGACCAGTCTAGACCGGTTCAAGGTGCCTCAGCCTGTTTTGAACGTAGCCAAAATATGGCCAAGTCAAATAGAAGGAGCACCCTATGTACACTGGGTGCGTCACTGCTCCCCTGACAAACTGGTGGGCGGATGGGCTTACTTCTTGTTGGTGTGTTGCAAGTAAGGCCCACTCAAGCCCTAAGGAGCAGTGGTGGCCAGAAAACCCTAGATTTGGAAGACTAAATGATGGTTTTTTTTTTAATTTTTCTAGAGATGAACTTCAGATTTTGTTGAGGGTATAGAAAGAGAAAGCAAAGGATTATAGAAAGATAAAGTGGTTGAAATGCATAGTTAGAGAGAGAGAGTGAAGAAATGGTGTAGGAGCTATTGGGAGGGGAATTTTAAACTGAAAATGGTTGAGATTTTGGAAACAAAATAAATTCCTGGATGAAGGATTATAAGGAGAAAGAGATGATTTTGGAGAGAGAAAAGGGAAAATATGTGTTTACAGTGAGAGATTGGGATAATGAAGGAGAAAAATGGATAGGGAATGGTATGAAAATAAAATCTAAATTTTATCAAACTTCATACATTCTTCCTGGGCCCTCAATGCTTCCTCTCATGTTTGGATCCTTAAATTTCACCAGGATCAGGCATTTTCCAATGCAAACAAGGGAGGAGATTGAATAAAAACTTCAAAAAACTTACATTAAGCATATTTAACAACCTGGACCCTACATAATGTCTTCTCCTTCTGGCTAGACACTTGCTCCAGCATGTCTAGAATGGGGAAAATGAGTGGGAAAAGACTAATTATACATTCGGGATACTTACTAAAATACCCCTCCATGGTTTCCTTGCTATTTTGACCTCATTTTTTCCACTGGTTGAGGGATTTTAATTTCATTTTTTCCTCTTTTAGATAGTGATTTCAGGTTAAGTGTGTGCATGAGAATATGACCTATATTCCCTTGATTTGCCTTTGAAAGCCCAAAATGATGTTTGACTTCTTCAGGTTTGTTTGCCCTCTAAATTAGCACGAGTAAATGCTCCAGCCCAGTTGAAATTGTGCCATTTATTTCCTGAAAATTTCCACACACATGGAGCTAGAAATTATTCATTATTAAAAATAATTGACTTCAAATAATTCAGTAAGAGTTAGCTAAAAGTTCCCATAATGCGCATAAAATCAAAATTATAAGTGGTGTATTAATATTAAGTTAAACGACACATGAAAAAATCATGAGGAATGAGTATAAAATCATATAAAATGTACAAAATAAAATTAAATTTTCATTTGTCATTTTATCAAGGACTTAAGTATCTACTCTCACTCCCTTATAATATCATCCATATCATAAGGATCCATATTATAAGTACTTAAAGATCTACCCTCATTCCCTTATAATATCACCCTCACTCTCATTCATTAGCCTCCCTAAGAGGAAGTGAGTTCAGAGATGGTTTAATAAAACTCTGACACCCTATCTATAGATCAAACCATATGGATGGAAAGAGATGGGAAAACAGAAGATCCGCTAAAAATTTCACCCAGAAACTCCATTTGGATTGTCATATATCACAATTTGAATTTGGATCATTCTCAGCCCTCTAGTTTTTTCTCTCCTCTAATTTTGAAAAAATCAAAGAGCAATTAAATAATTCCAAAAAATAGATATTAATTCAGAC
The DNA here is from genome assembly GCF_029677425.1 of Wolffia australiana. Lineage (NCBI taxonomy): Eukaryota > Viridiplantae > Streptophyta > Magnoliopsida > Alismatales > Araceae > Wolffia > Wolffia australiana. The sequence continues at coordinate 13,903,719 of NC_135848.1, forward strand.
AACTCTTATAAATCTATAGTTAGTATTTTAAAAATGATATCTTCAAATATAATGCCAAAAAATTTAGGAAAAATTATATTCTGACTCAAAAAATTATGTTCTTTAAGAATTTGACGTCATAAAAATCACTAAAAATATGTAAAATTTTATAAAATTCAAAATATCATTATAAAATTAATTTAATCATTTTAGGCTTGATAAATCACATATATAATCAATTTAATGCAAATAAACATGTAAATATGGTCATATTAACCTATTAAAATGTGTGTTATTACTTACACCATTCAATTCGTATTGGGAATTGAGACGAGTTATGGGTGGAAGGAAGAAGAAGGGAAATATCCTTGAATAACTTTGGCTGAGGTGACATATCCAAGTTCACCCCCTGCTCTAGAAGATACAAAAGAATGTGTATCGAATCATTCATGGAGCCTCTCTATCATTGGTTACCATGTATGTATAGTCCCTCAGCCATTTGACGCCTTACGCTGACTAAGGGTATTGTCAAGTGTCAAACCCTAATCTGTAATCCAAGCAAGCATTAATAAGTTTGGAAATCATCTAATAACTTTTTTTTGACATTTCACAGCCTTGGCCAAGGATTTCATTGTATCTTCTTCTTTGAGATGTCTCCTCTTATATCAAGGGCGCACGATCCCATCTTGACCACTCAATCAAACTTAAACTTCTTGATGCACTCAATCTAGGACTGTTTAGAATCCCATGATTAGGAACTTGTAGGTCAATTAGTGAAAGTACAATTTTCTGTCCACAATATGTATTTGGTGTCTCAAGTTGAAAGACCATTTATATAACCGTGATGTGAATCAACTTGATTTGTTATAGTTTGGTATAATACCATTCATATATCTGTATGGATCGATTGAGCGAACACTTTCTACTAAATAACACCCTCTATCTATCCTTAGTGTCTCCACACTAATGGTTACGTGTCTGACCATACTCATCTTATGAGTGAGGTTAGATAATGCCTCGGCTACTAAGTCAAAGTACAATTGTCCATCCACAAGATGTCGCTTGTGTTTCAGGTTTAAGAGCCATTTACACAAACACAACACGACTCAACCTGATTCACAAATTGGTATAATACCATTCAGAGATTCATATGGATCAATTTAGTGAATTCTTTCCACTAAAGAGTGCTCACTACCTATCCTTAGTGTATCCACACTTGTGCCAATGAGACCGTCTATACTCATCATATGAGTGAGGCAAGATAGTGTTATTCTATGTGGATACTCTGATCTCATAATTGAGTATCATTTGAATACACATATTTAGAACACACTATTAAAAGACCGGTGATATACATATTATGATCTTATCATAATTCACTAATTTTGAGCATATTCATGGACTTCATTATAAGAATCACATGTACTAACAATTTATACATTATATTAATGAATGTGGAATGATATATGGAATGTGTTAATGGCTCATCGGTGACATATTTTTTCATCAACCAAAATATGCATCATGTAATGGGTGCAACCTTCAAAAGAGGAAGCGATTGATCTGATAACGGAACAAGGAAATCATCACTAAGGATAAGTTTTAACAACTCCATTATTTGTGACCTCTCCACTTGATGGACTTTGTTTCACTCTTATGGCTAAATGGGATGTGGTCCTAGTCGGGAGCCAGGTGAAGGCTTGCAAGGGTTCACTTTATACTTGGTCAAATTAGTGTGATTTACTCTGATGATAATGGAAGAACAATCTCATGTTGTGGCATTGTTTACTGCTTCTCCCTTATCATCTGTGTTGTCAGTAGATTTAAATTTTGGGCTGCTTATAAGAATGATGAGGTCAAAGGTTATTTTGCATGTGTTGTACGAGGATTTTTGCTATTTGGCATGATATGCATCGAGGTTGGGTTTTTGCTTCCTCAAGTGGTGGTATGATGACACCAACAACATGGGGTGGTCCATAAGAGCTGGCTGCAACATAGTCCATGTTACCTATAAGATTTCATATCCCATGTTAGAGGAGTAAGTGATAGAAAAGTCTCAAACTATATCATCTGAGAATTTATTTTTCAATAATACTCAGGCATCCCAAATTTAAACAATAACTATTATGCAATAATGAAATAAATAAGATATAATATTCTTAGGTTCGCTAATAGTTATTAAAAATTTTAAATTGAATTGATGATGCACCCCACAGACAGATCAACACATATTATTCCTGTTTTTCGAATCCCTCACACCATGGTTCATAACCACGTGCTCTAGTATATGCCCTATCACCCACTAAACCATCACAATATCTGACTATAAAGTGCAATTTCATGTAAGCACTTTTTATTTTCTGACTTTTAGTTCTCCTATTCCATTTTCCCAATCTTTGTTTTCCCTAGCCATGGCCAAAAGAGTCAACCTAAAACAATAGAAACATTCTAATATCTTTTATTACCTCACATCATCAAGGGTATGATGACAATGTTCTATTTTAAAAATGATGGTACAATAATCCACAAGGTTTCCTAATAAATCCACCTACGTACTATGGATCTAGAAATATAGGTTCCAAAACTTTAATTTATCATTTATAACTTTAGGCATATTATTCACGATTTCTCCTGAATCAAGTAGTGAATTGGCAGAAAACATTCCAAAAATTTCACACTTGATTAATGGTTCCTAGATCCCTAAGATTTCCCTGAAAATTTTAAATTAGGACCAACATTTTGAGATATTTGATTTTTTTATTTTTTACTTGAAATGCATAGATTTTTTGAAATTCAGCATAAGAAGGAAAATGTGTATTGCTTCACCCAAATTAATTTTAATAGTGACCTGCTTAAAACTATTCAAAAGTTTTTCATTCTGGGTTTTCAATTTATTTTTATAAATTCTCATTCCATCAGGAAATAGAATAGAAGCAATGCATAGTGATCAGGCTGTTTATTATTTTCTCTTATATTTATTAGTGGAATATTTAAGTTATATTTCAACATCTGGGTTACAAATACCAGATACAAGTTTTAAATTTATTAATTTAAAACTGGACTCATGATTTTACAATTTTTTTCAGATAAGACATGAGTATCAAGAGAATGAGTTGTGAGTTTCCCTTTTTGGTTGGGGTCCATCCTTGATTACTGGCTCTCTCTTATTTTCTCCATCTCCTTCAATTATTAAAATATTCCTAATGTGAGTGCTTGTTATTGTTCCATCTTGTCTTATTCTTCCCACATTTTTTATAAAATCATCATAAAAAGGGCCATTATCATATAGTGCTGAAAATTATTCATCTTTGGGTGTGAATAGAAGTTCCTCTTCTCCCGCTGATCAAAAGAAGGGTTATTCTATATGCATTCATTTTTTCCAAAAATAGAAATTATATCAAATGAAATTTCCACTTCTTTACAAACATCGAAATTTTTGTTTACATACTTGAACCAGCTTCTAGATCTAGCCCGAAGATTGAACATAAATAATCTTGGTAGGAGTGATGTGCTTGAAAAATAAGAGTAAATTCTTCCAAATGCTTGTACGAGTCTTCTTGAGATAGATCATAAAGTTATGAGGAGATTGAAACATATGATGATACAATTTAAATTTAATTCTTCCACAATATGTGCATATATTTTAGCAAGAGGTTTGTACCCTAAAGGAGCAAAAAATTCAATTAATAATGAGTTCCAATTATTTTAAGCATGATTATTTGATTTTTCTCTAATATCTCCCCTTCATCAACATTTTTATGTTCTTTTAGTGATCTATGTTCATTCATGATGTAAAATATGATCCATAAGACTTTAAATTTTGATTAAAAGTGAAAATTATGTGTAAAAATATATACCTTTCTCTGAAGAAGTCCACAACCTTGCTGAATAAGAGCCCCCATCGGAAAACATTAGCAGGCGAAAACCACCAAATAAAAAGATGCCAAAATCCCTAATGACAAATATTCTCTGGCAACATTGCTAGTCCAATTATTTTACAAGTCAAGGTTTATAATATTTTTATTTGTTAACTCAAATAACAATGACACACTAACATCAGCGATTAATACAATAAGGGGCTGCCTTGAATGATGAGGGGTAGAATAGAGATGAAAGACATGTATGTATGTTCTGGATTAGATAGATGTTGATGATATACATGAATGGATGGATGTTAATAGGTGGATTTTCTCAAGAAGAAAACTAAGAAGTGGAAGAAGACTCACTTTAGATCCTTATATTCTACCATGATTAAGGGTAGTTATCGCAGCCAGAGAACCCACCACTTCCCTTTCACTTCTAACTTCAATCGACAACAAAATCTGAAATATATTGATTGATCTTGAAACCACTTTATTTCACTTGGCCAACTAAAGTATATTCAGAGGGGTCTACTTATATATCATAGGGTATGGATGGATGGATAATAAAAGAGAGGAAGACGAACTCAAAATATATGTGCAAAATCTATTCTAAATCATCAGATATCTTGATTTGATATTGAATCATTCTTATACATCACATATTTCTGTCATCTGATTTTTTTCTCTCTTACGCATCAAATTGCAAGCTTGAAAAATTCTATACATTTTCTGCATATTCTGTGTTGATTTTCCCATTTGAAGCTTGTTTCTAATCATTGAATGATGTGTCCATAACCAAAAAAGTATGTCATCATTATCCCTGAAAATCTTGCATCGTGATCCACAGAATTGTCTTTTCACAAATCATTTAATGCCACATGTCTGTGCTTTCTCAATTGTTCAAATTTTCATTGAATGTGAATAAAATTTTTGATTTATTAATGGTACACATCATCTGATGGAATAAAAAAAATAAGCATCAAAACTATTCTACATTATGGCATTGCAATTTGTGGTGCCAAAATGACACATTTCTATGATAATCGAAGTTAAATCATTGACGACATCCATGATTGGCTATGGCCAGTGATTATATGTATTTTAAATGCACAAGATTTTGACGTGGGATGACTCAGGAATAAACCTTGAGAAATTAGAATTCTATAAAGATATATTTATTAATAAAATATTGACAAAATCTGTTCCAACTTCAAAATTTATTTCTTTAAAAATTTAATTACATAAATTATAAAAAATATATTTTCAGTGATATAAATTTATTTATTTGCAAAATGTGATGTAGGTAATTTTGACTTCAATTTGTGCTTCCTATAGATATTTACATAATTTATTTGTCACACAGTGGTTTGAAGTATGAACCAAAAACTCATTCTAACTTTGGTCAACAGCTTGCCCTGAGAACTGGTGTGTTTCCTTGTGATCAAAGTCAAGGTTTATTCGTGAAATTTGGGGAAGAAAGAGTTCAGAAGAAGGGGATAAGCAAGTCAAGGGAGAAGAAAGGGATAAGTCAAAGTCTGGGGTCAACTAGTTGAGAAACCATGAATGCCATAAGTGTCCTGCAAGGAGGTCCTTGAGGCGGGGTCATTCAAAGCTTCGTGGAGGTTAGGTAGCAAGAGGAGAGCCAAGTTTGACTAATGTAGCAAAGTTTGAGGACAATGATGATGGTGAAGTTTATTATGCCCTACTTGTGATGGCAGAGTTGGCAAACACATGGATCCTTGATTTTGGAATCTCTTATCATATGTGTTTGATGGCATGGTGAGAGTGTTAGGGTATGTGTGGCATGTGATGACTTTGTGTTAGAACTTGATTTTGGTTGGTGTGCAAGAAGCAACTATATGTTCTTATTGGGATGAAAATGTAGTGCTCCAGGTTTGTAAAATGTTCTCTTGTCATTTTAAAGGGGACTCATTAGTGATCCTACATTTATAGACTTAATCCGATCATTATCTTAAGTGGAGCTACTATGACAACGCCACATGAAACACTAATCAATGACACCCTATTATAGCACTCGCGGATAGACCATATGCATGTGTGGAAATAGTGTTGTGTGGCGTGCAAGCCAATCACACATTCCATGCCTTGTTCCATATTCATTGATACAATATATAATCATCGTAATTCATGCACAATGCTAATAAAATTACTAAGTGAATTATGATGTTATCATAATACAAAGATCATTGGTTTTTAAACATGTGTCCAAAATATTCCTATGCGAAGAATACTCAAGAAGGAAATCAAAGTATCATTATAGAATAACATGTTAGGTCCCACTCATATGATGAGATGTGAAAGTAGTCGAAGAGGTATGGACTGGCAGGCCTATTGACTATTCTAGTTTGCGTGTTTTAGTTCTCTAGGTTATGCAATCATTATTGCTAATGAGAGATAAAAGCTAGATCAAAAGCCCAAGAGGTGCATTGTTTTGGGCTATGAAGGAAGAATAAAAAGCTATAGGCTATGTGATGACGCAAGGCAGCCCGAGCCCCCAAAAACGTCTTTAGAGACGTCGCCATCGGCATCGACATTGCCGCCGGTTCGCGTTCAGGCTGCCCAGAAAGCTAAGGCGACGGTACGTACGCCCGGATTCAAGTATTATGGGTAACGGGCTCATTATCTTTCCTTCCTTTCGCTGTTTCGTTCGGACTTCATCCGTGTGTCTTTCCTTTCCGTTTTTTTTATCTCTTGTTCACCATCTTTTATTCTCGTCTTACTCATTGTAGTGAGGGGAATCCAACCTATAATGAATTCCCCTCCACCACTCAAGGGAAAGACAATTCCCTCCTTTCCCCTTGTCTTTCCCCTCTTTTCTTCTCTTCCCCTTTTCTTTTATTTCTTCCCTTTCATTTATTTTCTTTTTGGGTTTAGGCCTGTTATGTTAAGGCCCATCTACTTTCCCCTATAAAAGGGACAGGATGGTGCCCTAAACACTCACCCTCGTTTTTTTTTTTGACCAAGTGTTTTTCAAGAGAATTGTTCAAGAACGAGAGGGTCACCTCTCAAGCTCATGGAAGGAGAAGAAGAGGAAGAGGGAAGAGGAAGGAGAGGAAGAGAGGAGAAGAAGAGAGAACAGGGAAAGGAAGAAAGAGGTTGGGAGGGAAGGCACCATCGCGGGTCACCACCCTCCGCAGTCCCATCTCCTCCGCGCCCGCCAACGTCACCGGTGTGCGCGGCCGCCGCAGACGCGCCCGCCGCTCGCCGTCTGCATCTCCCACGCGTCGGTGCCGCCAGCGCGGTGCTCAGCCTCCACCGGAGCCCCTTGTCACTCTCCCCTATGCGCAAGACCGTCCCCGCTCCCGCCCCAATGTACCACGCCATGCTCGGTGCCCCACGTTGCACCGACGCTACTTGCACCGGCCGTGCGAGACGACCAGATGCGCTGTGCCGCCTCACGCCGTGCAGTCTCAGCCCCAAGTCACACCATCCCCCTCCTGACGCACTCACCTTGGGCGTGTAGCGCTGCACATGACACCGCTGCCCTGCCCGCCGTCGCGCTGCGACGACCAACTACACGCCCTGCTGGACGAGCCCCGGCCTCACTGGTCGCCTACTCTGCCCCTGCGCCCGTGGCTCGTTACCGCTGCCCCTCGCTCCTCCGGACCCGTTGTCGATGCACCATGCCGGTGCTGCCTCAGCGCCCGCGAAACGTTACTTCGCACTCCTTGTGCGCCCGAGAGCTGCCGGAAGATCGACCGTCACCTAGACCGCCGCCAGCCTGCCGCGTCCGGTACCCACCGGCTAGTGCGTGGGCCCCGGCTCTCACTGCGCCCGTCCCGCTGCGGGCCTTCCTACGTGCTTGTGCTTGCCTTGAGGCTGCCGGCGTTCAGTGGCCTTAACATCGCATTCGTTGGCCCAACCACCATCTGTGCCCGCACTTGTTGTCTTCGCTGTCACCGCACACTCGATCGCGCCTCCCTCGCTCGCCCAGCACCTGCTCAGCCGTGCACTAACTGCCCAACCTCTACATTGCCACGTCGGGTCGACCGCACGAAACTAGGACCGACGGTCGGCGGACCTTGACTAGGTACGCTTACTCTGCCATGTCTCTTGTTTCTTTCAGTGCATAGTCGTTGCCTCCACCGCGCTCGGGTTAGAAATAGGTGAGCGGGACAGGACGAGCGAAAACTCGCGTATCTTGTGTGTCTTACCTATTTGGTACGAGTCGGGCTTGCCCATCCCGTGTGAGCAAAACCCAGCGGGAGAATACCCCCTTTGGCGTCGTAGCATCCTCGACCCCCCCTCGGACGAGGTTCAAGAGGCCTACTATCCACCCCTGGAGTTAGGACTCATTGCTTGTCGGCGCTTGCACGTACCATACGTAGACTCGCCTCGCATTTCATCGTAGACCCCTACCGTAGGGTTCACTGTCGAACAACAATCTCCGCCATAGTCTGCTACCGTCATCTACTTATCGACACCGAGTCAACACGCTCGGTGACGACAGGACGACGTCCCGACCACGTCTGTCATCACAATGGATCTTGAAGCAAAGAAGATCCCTGTTAGTTGAGATGTGGTATTTGATGAAAATCAAATCTTGAAGGCATCCCTTACTGTGATGCTATCTCATAAATTACATGACACTCTTTTGAAAAAGACATCTTGGATGGAGGTGAAGGAAGTAAAAAAAATTCACCCAAATCGATGGTTGAACATGGCAATATTCTGAATATGGAGAATTTGGAGTTATTGGAGGAGAGCATTGGTTAGGGTGACAAGACCTCATGCTCATTTAGGTGCCTTTGTTTCTTGTTCTTTGTTAGTAGGAGATGGTGATCCAACTTCATTCAAAGAGGTGGTACGTTGTCTTGAGAAGAAGGCATGGTTGAAGGTGATTTTTGTGGAATGGGCATTCCTAGATAAGAACCACACATTGGATCTAGTGGAGCTTCATGCAAGAAAGTGGGTTATTAGATGCAAGTGGGTCTTCAAGAAGAAGTTGCTTCCGTCAAGTTTGGATTAGGCACAATATAAAGCATGGATTGTTGCAAAGGGGTTTTTTAGAAGTAATGAATTGATTTCATCGAAATCTTCTCTCCAATAGTGAAACTTACATCGATTCAGTTGGTGTTAGCCACTATTGTATATGATAATATGGAGCCAGAGTAATCGGATATATAGACTACATGCATTAGTGTCACACGATCAAATCCTGTGCTGGGAAAAACGTTCAGATTGAACATGTGCCGGTCTAAATGCCTGGACAGAAACATTGAGCAGCCTTTGATTGTGCAGCAAAAGACTCTTGTAGAAACTTTAGATTGCTTGGAGGTTAAGGAGAGAGGGTAGGGACTAGGCCCTAGGGATGATACTGAAGTAATGAGACGATGCACACACATGCTAGTGTAGTGGCACTCTTTCGCCTTGAGGCCTGTAACCTCGTGCACATGTCTGCCGGCACCGCCACAGCATGCGTGCCCTCAGGCCAAGCATTGTGCGCCCGTGGGTAATGGCCCACGACGCACCCACCAGTCCATCCCAGCCTTGATACTCCTCGTGCCACCAGCAACCACGTTGACACCATCGCGCACGTTTCACTTTGGCACCGTCGTGCTCGGTGACCCAAGCCTTAGCACCGCACACCACAGCACTACCAGCAGGGCATCATGTTCCTGCAATGGTTTCAGTGCTTTTTGTGCTCCTATGTCTTAGTCTTCTAGGGGGATGTCTCCTACCTCGTGCTTCACATACGTAACGCATACGGCGTGTGCACGGAGCCCTTGCAACACTATGTGCCCTGACCTGCACATGCACGCAGTTCCTGCGAGTAGCGCCCGTGTCTCTGTCGTCCAGCATGCATGTCAAGTACGACGCTTGGCTCTTGGCAGGCGGCGCGTACAATGCACGGGGTACCTACCTTGATTCGCCGTGCTTGCACATCAACAAGCACAAACACCTATCAGGCATTATATTTAATGATCAGGGTCAGATGTCTCATTGGTTTTAAGAACTTACATGCGATTGCAAGGTTGAAGGCAATCTTGGTAAAGAAGTTTGATGTAAAGAATCTTGAAGCTTCAAGTTAGATTATTGGTATGGAGATCCATTGGGACTGGGAGAGAGGTATCTAATGGTTGACTCATAGGAGGTCTCTTGAGAAGATTGTTGAAATTTTTGGTGTGTCTAGTGAGTACTCCTCATGGTCATTATTTCAAGATATCTAAAGCTTAGTGTTGTTGGATTTCTTATGTATTCTATGGCCAGATATTTCTCACACAGTTAGAGTAGCGAGGAGATTTATGAGAAACCCTTGGAAGGAGCATTGGAATGCAGTAAAGTGGATTATGTGATTTCTAAAGAGCTTAATGAGCAGGGGGATTCTCTTTGAGAAGTAGAGTTTTCAATCAACAATGGGCTTTGTTGATTCTGATTTTTCTGGTAATTTGGATCACTAAATATTTACAATGCAATATTTGTTTTTGATGGCTGGTGGACATGTGAGCTGGAAGTTGACTTTGTAATGTCCAATCACTCTATCTAGAACTGAGATGGAGTGCATGGAAGCTAGTGAAGCGGCAAAGGTGGCTTTGCATTTGAAGGGATTAATGAAGGAGCTAGGGATCCTTAAAGGGGAGGTTTCTTTATTGTGCAATGTACTTTGCAAAGAATCAGTTTTACCATGCACATTAAAAACATATTGATATGTGATGTCACATAACTTGGGAGTTGCTGAAATAAGGAGAGATTGCTCCTCGAAAGGGGCATACGGAAGATAACGCCACAAACAAATTGATGAAGTTGATCATGATGGATAAATTTTGTTATTACTTGGACATACTTCTCATTGAAGGTATCTTGACGAAGTTAATGCAACTACGTGATGATGGGGTGATGTGTGCTTAGACTGGGACATCTGCCAAGGAGGAAAATGTCGGAATGTGTCAAACCCCCACATGTATGTTATGATATTAATTTGATTGACTTGGCACATGTAACATTAAATTTCAGCTCCTAGAAAATAGGTCGTGCCTACTTTGTAGGATTAGTTTTTAGCGGGCCACTAAGACCATTGGTTACGCCAATAAAAGGGTCACATTCCTCTTGTTTCTTGTCCTCCTTGTATTCCTTTGATACACATTGGTTAGAGTTCTTATTTGAAACTTCCTTTTGAAAATATGTATCTCTCTCCTAGTGTATGACCCCAAATCATGCAACATTCACAAGCAAAAGCTAACATGCAAATTGCGCAAATTGTGCGAGCAGACTTGCCCTAAGTGAAACCCCGTATATTTAGACTTAGGATGGGATAAAACTCTGTTGTGTTACCATGAGATGCACCATGGGTGGTGATGGACATCCTGTTCTTAAAGGCTAATGCCCATGTGGTCCTCATGCTCGCTAGCGTGCAATCATAACGGATCAAGGGGTGCTTAGGCATGGGTTGCTATTTCCTACAACATGCGGCTCATGTGCTACCTGTGTAGGGGTGGGGGTAAACCCCTCAGGGCTAAGGAAATGACTTTGTGACGTATGTAACCATGTCAGGCGGGAATGACAAGACAGATTTAAGCGGTGATGTGCCTCACAGATGCCAATGCTTGGGGCGTTGAGCTCAATATTGCAAATGACGACCAAAGTGGAAGAGGTGTCAACGTGGGTGTCGAAGGCACATGGAGCATCAAGGCTAGGCTCCAGACACGGTGGTGCTGCGGGTGGACAGTGGGGTGTGTGGTATGATCACACGGTAGGTATGCCGTGGGCCACGACCCATGGATGTGTGGAGTGTATTGCCTAGGGGCACGCTTGGGGTAGTAGTGCCTAAAACTCACGTGCACGGCTATTGGCCCCAAGGCGTGGGAGTGGCACTACCCCATAGTCTTGTGCCCATGTAATGGATACTACCACCGATGTACCTTTACACATGTGGTAATAAAATGCCTCGGTGTTCTGCTAACCTCTTTCAAACATAGAAGCAGTCTCAAGCATTCTCAAGAGACGTACGCTGCCCAAGTGAAGCCTGCTCAACGTTCCTGCCCAAGCGTTGAGGCCAATGCGCATTCAATTTGAGATTTGGTCTTAGATGACCATTTTGATCGCGGGATACCTAGAGTTAGTACTCCTGTTAAGGTGAAAACGTGGAGATGTGACGAGGCTGACAATGACATCTCATGTTTTTTCTTCTTATAGTCTTGTTAATCATCTTCTCTATCCTCTTCATTTGTTCATGTCCAAATATACTTTTCCTAGTGTTTATTCCCAGCACTCTTCTTTTGTCTCATTCTCTCTCTCTGTTCCTCCCTCTCTTTCTCTTTCTCACTCTGTGTGTCTGTTATCTCTCTCCCCTCCCTCTCTTTGTGCCCTTCTCACTATTTTTGTCTGTTATCTCTCTCTTTCTCCCTCTCTTAGTATCTTTCTCATTATGTCTGTCTGTTCTCTCTCTCTCTTAATGGATATTATGTGGCCGTCAAGCCAATCACACTACCATGTTTATTATGTTCATTGAATAAAATACTTGTGTTCATTATTATTCTATGTGATGTTTATAATGAAGTCCATGAATACGTGCAATGACTTAGTGAATTATGATGAGATCATAATACAGTTATCACTAGTCTTTAAACATGTATTCTAAATATTCGTATTCGATGGATAGTCGAGACGGACATCAAATTATCCGGATAGAATAACACTAGCTGATCCTACTTATACAATAAGTATAACTGATCCTGTAGCTATTAGTGTGGCGACACTAAGGACAGATAATGGGTGCGTTTTGGAGAAAGAGTTTACTGAATTGATCCGTATGAATCCTTGAATGGTATTATACCTAAACATAAATCAGGTCGATTCAAGTCACGGTTGTATAAATGATCCACTGACCTGAGGCACCAAGGACATCTCGTGAGAGGACGAATACATTTTGACTATGACTCACGAGCCTCTAATCATGGGATTCAAATAAGTTATAGATCAGATGTAGTAATAAGCTTACAGAGATGATTGAGTCGTCAAAATGAGATCATCCGCCCTCAGTATAAGAGGAGATTGACTCGAGGAAGACGATGCAGAAAAATCCCAGGCCAGGGTAGTGATGATATTGGAGAAGGCGTTCTCCAATGATCCATGTTACGCATCAGTACTAATCGAATGACAGATTAGGATTTGACGATAAACCATACCCTAAGTCGTTTGAGAGTCTTCCGCGGATGATGGATTATACATATACGGTAACTGATGATGGTAAAGGTTCCATGAGAGAGTTCGAGACTACTCGGTATCTTCTAGAGCACGAGGTGTAGCTCGGCACACCACGGGCTGGAAACTTAACATATCGATTAGGTTAAATCGATCCTTATTTAATTAATCTATATGTTGATATAGTTAATTAATAAGGTTGGTCAATAAAATGTTATTGGGCCATTAAAATTATTAACTAGAACGATGCATGGGCCTAGAGGGTCACATGCACAAGGTCATCTGTTCTCTCTCTCTCTCTCTCCCTCCCTCTCTTAGTCTCTTTCTCACTCTGTCTATCTATTCTCTCTCTCTCTCTTCCTCCCTCTCTTAGTCTCTTTCTCACTCTGTCAGTCTTTTCTCTCTCTCTCTCTCTCACTCTCTCTTCCTCCCTCTCTTAGTCTCTTTCTCACTCTCTGTCTTTTCTCTCTCTCTCACACTCTCTCTTCCTCCCTCTCTTAGTCTCTTTCTCACTCTGTCTATCTGTTCTCTCTCTCTCCCCCTCCCTCCCTTAGTCTCTTTCTCACTCTATGTATCTGTTCTCTCTCTCTCTCTCTCTCTCTCTCTCTCTTCCTCCCTCCCTTAGTCTCTTTCTCACTCTATGTATCTGTTCTCTCTCTCTCTCTCTCTTCCTCCCTCTCTTAGTCTCTTTCTCACTCTGTCTGTCTGTTCTCTCTTTCTCTCTCTATCTTTCTCTCTATCGATATATCCATCTACTTCTCTCTGTCACTGGAGGGGAGGGAGCTTCTTCCATGGAGGGAGTTTCCCTTCCTCTGTTGCGATCTCTCTTCCTGCCCGCCGTCGCTCCCTTCTCCGGCCTCCGATCGCTGCATCCCAGCCGAAGATCCCCAGCGCCGATTACTCGGAAGTTCTTCGTCACTGTTACATCTCGCTTCTCGATCGCTCACTGCTCGATCTCCCCCAGCTATGGCGGCTGGGACGATCCCGACGTCGAAATTGATCCCGGAATGATCGAGATCAAGACAATCCGTGACGCCATCGTCGCCATTGGAATTACGGACCGAAAGTACGCCTTCTTCTTCCTCATCGGCTTCGCATCTGCTGTTGCAGTTTCTAGGGTTAGGTTTTCGAATCTGGCTGCTCTTGCTCTCGCTGGTGTGGGTTTCGTTTGCGGCCTGCTGGCTGCGTCGAATCTGTCCGAGTTGAAGACTCGATTTCAGGGATTTCTCGCTTCGAATCGTCCGAAAACGAGCGAAACTGAAACAATTCGTGATTCTGCGAAACCCAGTTCGAAGTCGAACAAGAGGAAGAAGGAGGTCGCTATTTTACCCGCTGATCTGCTGAAATTCCTCGTTGCAACCTTCAAAGATGTTTCAGTGGCGCCTCCTAGATCGAATCAGGAGATCAAAGCTGGTGGAAGCCAGACGATTGGCAACAAAGGCAAAGTGGAAGAAGAAGATAAGGGTGATTCATCTGGAAAGTTATCTTCAGCATATGGTAGCGACGATCATGATGATCTTTTGGTAGTCGATGATCTTCGTGTTCTTAACGGCCTTGGAAGCTATGCCAGAGTCGACCAAGGAACAGATCAGATGGTGCTAAATTGTAGAAGCTCATCATCATCATCAGAATCAAGAGATGCTAACTCCGATCGTGATGATGATCTCCGTGTTCTTAATGGCAATGGAAGCTACCACAAGGTAATTCTCCAGCACAATGGATCATACGCTAGAATTGACCCAGATCAAAAAGTTGTAAATGATCGAAGCTCTCTATCATCACCGTCATCAGAATCAAGATATGGAAGCAGGGTTCATGATGATGATCTCCGTGTTCTTAATGGCCACCATCAAACAGTTGTAAACGAGCGTAGCTCATCATCATTGTCGTCGTCATCATCATCATCATCATCATCATCATTATCTGAAGAAGAATTCAATCGAATTGTGAAGCGTGGATCAACTATTCTGAGAGAAGCTGGAGAGTGTTTGAAGGGACGAGGCGACGAGCAAACTGCAGAAATTTTGCTGTACAAATCTGCTAGATTACTGTCAGCTGCTGTGGCCATGGATCCGAGGAGCTCGCTCGCACTCGGCCACCTTGGGAATGCTTGTCTTCTTCATGGTGAGCTTAAGCTGAAGATCAGTCGTGATCTCAGGACCTTGCTGTCAAGAAACAAGCAAGAACAAAGCTTTCTCAAAAAGGAAAAAATGGTGTCCTCGCTTGTGGATGTGTGTGATGAATGTGAAGAACTTCTCATTGAGGCAGGGAGAAACTACAAACTAGTCTTATCCATTGATGACACTGATGCAAGAGCTCTCTACAATTGGGGACTTGCCTTGTCTTTCCGAGCTGAACTCATTGCCGACACCGGATTGGTAGTTATTCTTGCTGCAAGATTAGTCCTTGATCTTCCTCAAATTGGAAATGTGATTATTTTCTGTTATTTCATCTGTTCCAGGATGCAGCTATTGATGCTGACAAAATCTACCTCGCAGCGATTGAGAAATTTGATGCAGTTTTGTCCAGAGCCAGTGATTGTGCTACTGATGGTACGATTCCCCCTTCGAGTCACTAGAAAATTTCTGAGTCTAGTTATAATCCCTGCTTCTTCACTGGATTAGAGGCTTGAATTGTTCAGAATGGAAGAGTGATGTAGACAAAGTCTAGAGAACAGACACTAGAGAGTTGAAAAAAAAATCCAATGTCCTTTTACAAAGTCGTGTTGAATCAGGCTCCATATCTAACATGAATCTGACACATACGGGCAAAACTTATTGGTTGATGATCTTGGTGACATGGTTTTTTCGCAGCTCTGTTTAGGTGGGGTTTGGCGTTGCGGCGGCGATCACAGTTACGGCCCCGAGGCAGCAGCGAGAAGGCAAAGCTTCTACAACAGGCAAAGACTCTGTTTGAAGATGTGCTCAGAGCAGACGCGGACAACTTGCAAGTACGGGAGGTTCTCCGTTCCTGTGTCTCAGAGCTTCGTCTTCGGTAGCGATGGCAATTCCAGGCACCAGAGATTGGTAATGATCTCTCCACAGATTTTTCTCTCAAAAAGGAAGAACAAGATGTATGAGGATAAAGAGGAATAAGAAGACAATTACGGGTTAGTTATTCACGCTTTGGGTTTTTTGCAAAACCCCCCCTTACTATGTTCATTTGTGTCTATACTCTATAGCCAGACGGTTTCATGGGCAGACAGTTTCAGTTGATTTTTGCGTCATAAGTTTGGATGAATGACATTGATATTCATTTGGTAATTTGATTGGATATTTATGTAAATGAATTTTTTGCACTTCACAGATAGGTTGCGATGTCCCGGATGGGAAGCTTCGTCCCCTGCTCAGAGAGTCACGGATGTAAGACAGTGACCCCGGATGACGCTGCCGAGGGAGTATCCCAGGCCTGGGACCACCTGGGATCAGTCCCATTATACTAAAAATAAGTATTATGTATAATATTTAAAAATAATTCGAGATAAATTGAGGCATAACAAATTTGGAATTTTTCCCCCCATTGCACCAATATTCCCATCAACTTGCAAGTATTGGAGGTTCTCCATTTCTGCATCTTAGAGCTCTGGTTTCAGTAGCAATCGTAAGCTCATTTCTCTTTCTCTTCCACTTTTTTCTTCATTCCCTCCATGTGAGGCTGGAGTCAAAATGACAAAAAGAACTCTAAAGTCCAAACTCTGGCCTGAATGGAATTATTGAGCATTCACAAATCAAAATTAGCCCCTAACCTCACCAATAATTCACCTATATATATATTATTAAAATAAATTCCACCCTGTTTGCCCACTTGCTCCATCTGATATGGATTCAGTTGTCACACTGAAAGAGACGGGATGACATCTTTGTCAACAAATTCAAATAGCATGTCAATCCAAATGGTGATCACATTGAGTCATTCTAGCAATCATATGGTTCAGATCTTTCGTCTGACAAATGGGCTGATCCCATCCACTTGGTCCCTCACAAAAGTAGTTCTGCTAGCCATTAAGTTGAACCCGTCCATCCAACAAGTGGTCTCGGCATGAAAATCCTAGAGATAAAAAACCTGGGCATTAACAGATGGATGAGTCTAATGGTGGTGCTGCCGCCCCTGAAACGAGATGCAATTAATGAAGTTAAAGAAAACACCACACACCTCCATCTCTTATAAATGAGAAAGAGAGACAAGACAAAAGATACAATAAATTTAGAAAGTCATGAGTCTTGACATGAGTGCATTGTGACATAGGGATTGAATATTATTTGTTTGTGTTTACCAATAAATCAAACTCAAACAAGAACACATACAAAAAGTTATTCATGTTTGTGTTTGTGTTCATTGGCTTGCAAGCAGTTGGGCAAATGAATAACTACTCAACTGCCTGCACGCTAATAACATCAAATTATGTCAATGAAAATGTCTTTATGAAACAGAAATACACTGGAGAAAAGGTAAGCCTAAGCCACATCCTAGACTAGAACAGGAAACCCAAGGCATGAACTGGACTGGAAAAAGAGACCCTATGCGAGAAGTTAATTCTTGGTGCCCATTGAAGCCCCTTTTTAGAGTCGGGTCAAATAAAGATAATAATTGTGCACCTAACACACAATTTAAACTCACAAGGTCTATAATTAAATTTAGAAAGGAAAGGATGTGGAGAAAGGCTGGAAATTAAAATATCATATATCACACAAACCTCGTTCTCACTTCGCCCATGGGTTGAATGGTGATTTTGTCCAATATTCTTGATCAAACTCAACTTTTTGTAGAAAAATATTGGATGAAAGAGATATGATGATCCCTCCCTCCAAACCCCTATAGTTAAATCCAAAGGCTAGAAGAGTTAGGGCTCTGCTTTTTGAACACCTCTCCCCTCTCTTTGTATCCCATCTCATATATTTACACTCAACTTATTGTCGACTGTGTAGTCCATCGGATTTTGTTGATCCATTATTTTTCCACACAAGTTTGCGATAGATAGTTCAAGTTCAATCAATAAAATTAGAGAAAAAGCACCACTTGTTCCAAGGGGGAAGTGACAACTAAGTTTTGAGTCATCTCTGATTTGAATTTCTCACTTTTTTCTCTAGAGAAATTTCAATGGATAGTGTAGATGACAAGCTTTATAATACACCAGAACAAAATACTATTAGCAAAAATTAAAAAAAATTTGGTCCACCAAAAATTACAGCCAAACTCTGCCGCTAGCATCATGCTGATGTCTGAAAATTCTGTCCTAACCATTGCAACCACTTGTGAATTCTGCATCTGGAGCATAAGCCGAGGATAAAATTTATTGGAACTTAGTTTATTCTCTACAAAAAACTAAAAATCATGTAAACGTATTACATTCTATTAAAATAAATAAATATTTATTTCCTTTATGTAAAGTAGTTTTTAACTTTATTTTATTCATTCTAGTGAATTTCTTCCAAGAAAAATATGTAAAAATTCAAAAAATCTTTCAAAATATTCTAAATATATTTATTTTAACCAAAATTTACTCTTCATTTTCTTTTCCATTTGGATTCGACCAATACTTACCCTCAACTAAGGATAATTCATAAATATTTTTGCACAAATCAGAACCTAAAAATAACATATATGAACCCAATTTCTGGTTACCACATACACAAGGATCACAATGTAAATGGCTCATCATCAGTCTTCACTTCACAAAGAGTCCTTAGATCTGTTTATGATCTTACTCATACGGTTGTTCTGGCACTCCCCCTTGATTTTGCTTGATCTCCGTATCAAAAATAGTCCCACTCTTTTTTCTTTCTCTATCTCTCTCCCCATGTAGTTCTATGGCCACATCCATCAGAAAAAATAAATTAACTGAAATGGATGGATGAAAATGTTTTAAACACGGCTCCATGCTAGGTAAGAGATAAACAAATGTAGTAAAAGGATCAAACACTTCCTATTTAAGAGGTTTTTTGGTTACATGTTTTCGTAGATATGTATTTACTTTTAGGTCTTTGTCATCGAGATAATTAGTGACACCTGTGAATTAATTTTGAGTATTTAATAATGCTATTAACCTCAATTTTTATCCAATCATATTTTATTCATAAATTATGATTTTTCCTAATGCTATTTTTAGTGGATTTCTATTTTCATATGAAGTATATCATTTATGAACTGATTTTGATTATATCTCATTGAGTTGGTAATTTCTTATTTATGACTCAACCATTTAAAGACAGGTATTATCACTTAAATATAACACAGTAAGATTACTTATTTAACACACCAAATCCTTATGTTTCTGTGCATGTGTAATTAATCATCCAAATAAAATTATCATATTTCAAAAATAAATGGTATATCATTAATGTCACATGAAATCTCTTTTAAGATGCATTAACTTAAAATTAAAATTAAAATTTATTATTTATGTTTTTCTTCAAGAACACACAACAAATTAAACAAATGAAGTGAACACACAAACCCTTTTACAAGCATTAGTTCATCAAGTAACATGTTTTTCCCCATGATAAACATGTTCTTACACATTTATCATGATATTGATGGATAACCTAAACATTGTGTCACACCTTGCATATAGCTGGATCATGGATATCACAGAGAAATACTTGGTTGTGAACCAATTTGTATGATGATCTTCTAGTGGCCTTGGTGAACATGTCGGTCAGCTATTCGAATGAAGTGATGTGCGGCGTAATGATAAGGTCTTTGGGGACTTAGTCACAGACATATGGCAAGCCACCTTGATGTTCTTCGTACATTCTAGGATGGTGGGATTTCTCACAATGAAGATACCAATGTCTGTCGCTATAGAATGACATGGAAGACTCCATTAGAATATCTAATTCTTCCAGAAGAGACTAGATCCTTATCATCTCATTTCCAATGATAGCCATAACTTCATATCCGTACAATGCTCTAGATCAACATGCCAAACTATATTTCTTTATATGTCAAATGATGTATAAATCACTATATAAATGCAATCACCAGATATAGATCTTTGGTCAACTCCATCATCAGCGAAACCAAAATCTGAAAAGCTTCAATCTTCAAATACTCATTTTACCGATAAATAAGTCATCGTCTTTTTGTTTGTTTGATATGCACCAAAACCCATTGGGCACCAATCTGCTGAACCTACCATGAATCATGAGGGTGATGATTTAGTAATTCTACTGTTACAATCCATATCAAACTCTGTGAAAATAAAATATATCATATTTTCAATGAGTCTTTTATTATTATTGATACCATTGGATACCCTGAAGAAGATAAGTATTAACTAAAACAATCAGTTCAAAAATCAATAAGAGAATTTATGGTTTTCACCTGCATAAATTGTGTCTCCCCCAAAACTTCAAAATTCACTTTATTGCTAATTTAGTACCACCTGCCTATTATGATATGAAAATTTGTTCGCTAAGAAGTTCTATGTGTTTTCCCATGTCTCAAATAAATAGATGTGTAGTATAATCCCCATTACCACCAATATTAATAATATCATCCATATATATTAGAAGAATACCATTCCCCATTTATGTCTTCTATGAAAAATGTTTGGTTCTATGGCAATGAGTTGGATGAAATGAAAGAACTTTGGGCAGAATTGAAATGACATTCATAAACCGTGGATCAAATCATTTATACTTTGGATTGGATCCATGATTTATAGATTCCTCGAGTGAGAGATGTTGAGCTGCTCAATTGTGTACCCTTTAGATGTAACCACATGATCATGGTATGTCGAATTTCCCGCTTCACCATGAAGATCCCTGTTCACACCCAATCATCATTGTTACATGTCCCAACCACATCAAGAATGTACATGAAACAAAGGGTCTTTGCTCTATTTATAATAAGTGGGTATTTTTCATTAAAGAAACCCAAACTTTGTCTATTACTCTCAATGTGTAAAATACAATGGCTTAATCACTTTTATTCATTTTCTAAATTAATTATCTACACTATCATGCATATTAATTGATAAAAAATTGATTTAAACCAATAGATGGATTGAGTCTCAAGCCATAGGGTGCCAAGCTACACCTCATGCACTTGAAGGCACAAAGGAATGTATTAAATCACTGATGGAACTTGTCTTTCATTGTTTATCATGTACGTACAGTCCCTCGTCCGTTAGATACTGTTAGGATGACTTAGGGTATGAATCAAACCCTAATCAGTCATCTGAGTTACTACTGATACAGAAAAAAAATCATTGGAGGACTCTTCTTGGATATTCCACTACCTTGGCAAAGGACTGCATCACATCATCTTCGTTGAGTTGTCTCCTCTTATACTATGGGTTCACGATTCCAATTTGACCACTCAAGTGTCTTGTGAACTTCTTTCTGTCCCCTAAATAGGACTGTTTAAAATCACATGTTTAGGAATTTACAAATTAGAGTCAAAGTATAAACATCAGTCCACAAGACGTCTTTGGTCTCTCAAGTCTAATGCCCACTTACACAATTATGGCGTGAATCAACCTGATTGAAAGTTTTATATAATACAATTAACTGATTCAAAAAAATCGATTTAGTGAACTCTTTCTGCTAAAGAGAACCCACTATCTATCCTTATTTACACATTAATGGCTATGAGACCGAGCATACTCATCATATGAAGGAGACTAGATAATGTTATTCTATTCAGATACTTTGATGTCCTTCTCAGGTTTCCTTCAAATATAAATATTTAGATCACATGCTTACATAATATTGATCTCTATATTATGGTCTCATCATAATTCATTAAGTTGTGTATCCATGGACTGCATCATAAGAATCACAATGTGCATTATAATGAATAGATTCAATAATGAACAATGAATGAGATGTGGAAGGTGTGATTGCTTTACCATTCACATATATTTTCATAAAAAATAATGGGATCCACAATGCATCCCAAAAGACCCCTAAAATGTCATGATTTGATTTGAATTTATTAAACCATGTATGAAGACTATTTTTAAGACCATATATAACACATTTAAGCCAAGATATTTTAGGAGTCCATTTTTTTGCTACATACCCTATAGTCTTGTTTAATGTTTCATTAATATATGAAAAATGACACAAGCATAATGACACAAGCATGGGGACACATGCTTATCAGCATTGGTATACGCATTTTATGGGCATGGTAGCATGCATAATGGCATTTGACGTTGATGACATGGTGCCATGGTGGTGCAAAGCATGTGGGTTATAGTGATCTTGACATCAAGACCAAAAGAACATGTCATTGGGGACACAAGGCAGCACTAGTGACATCGCAGTGGAGGCTATGGTGCAAGGCAGTGGCATATGTGTTGTTTTGGATGGTGCAAGTGACGACACATGACAACAACACAAAGGAGGCAGCACAAAGGAGGTATGCAAACGCAAGGGCCCAGACCTAGCAGGTTAGTTCTGACCTAGTGGGCCTAGTAAAACTCTAAAACTGGATGGGCTCAGTACTTCGTGGCCTTACCAAAGACCTACTTGACTTAGATCCAAAACCCAACAGGCCCTAATGTTTTCCATCCAAATCCCCACTTGAATATTCCAAGAGTACATCAAGTTTTCTGGAGAGGACCCGATTATTAAGGAAAAGAATACGATCATATTGAATTATTTGACGTGTTAAAACATTACATATGACATGCTTTCTAATGTCGTTAAGAAACATAACATCATTCACAAAGTTTTAACAATTTCACGATAAAAGGGAACTTAACCGATATGTCAAAGGATGAGTGAGTGCTGTTGATTTATTTATATCACATCCTAGGGGACTTTGTTTCACTACTGATCATGTCATGAAGAGACTACTGTCATCTACAATGTGATGTTCCTTATCAGAGGTTTACAGAAGTATGTCAACTATGTGGTCAAACAGATAAACTGAACATTTTTTGCATATGTCATATGCTTTCAAGAAAGTGAAAAGTTGAACATGGCCCTTTCATTAATCAAGACGTAGACCAAGTTGAAGAAAAAATATGGAACTCTCATGGTGAAATGAAGCCATCTCTATGACAACACTAATGGGACAATTTCACAAGGAGTCAATGCTTGGCGCAAGGATAAAAGAGGAAACAATCAAGTATATCTGATATCTCTTGTGCCGTGGCTCATCGGTGCATGTTTTGACTCATTCAACTCAAAGTAAGACCTCCGAAGCAAATGAGTTGGAGACTTGGCTATGAGCACTATGAAAAATCCCCTTGTCATCATGAACTCATACAGTGAAGATGGGGTCATTGAATCATCCTTATGTTAGAATCTATAACCCTTGGCTTGTTTTGTGATTTATTATAATAACCATCCTTTCATTCATCGTTGTTGAGTACGGCTGTAATGGCCAAATCAATGCATACTCTTGTTGGACTGGTCTATCCATCATTATGGAGCTTGTAAGAGTCATAAAATGGAACAATCATTTTATTTTTCCCAGTATCATATGTAGAACCTCATGAATAAGATGAAATATTATACTTAACTTTTAACCTTCCAGATAAATAATATATATAAGTTGAATAAAGGTGGGCCTTAAAATTAAATAAGTTCTGCTGGTATAATATTACACATGTAGGCATTTACATGTTTATGCTATGAAAAAGCTAAGTTTTACACATATTTATTTCCCCTTAATATAATATGACTTATCTTTAAAGTCCTATAACAATGAAATGAGAATAGTGAAAAACTCAAAATTTATGCTTTTAATTTTTTGTAGGGGCTTTTGGAGTTGAATCCATAAAATTATTAACCTTTAATCACATAGAGAAATATATCTAGTGATGAGTACAGATCGTCTTCAAAAGGAATGATAATTTAATACTATTTAAATAGACATTAATGAGATGAGGGGAGATACATAAAATGTGAGAAGCTAAGATGGGAGGTGATAATGATGAATAAAATTATGATGATTCATATAAATTATAGTATATGATGGATATTTATGTGTGAGAGAAACTAAAAACAAGGAGAATGAAGTGACAACAGCAAGATAAGAAGACTGATAAATATGATGTGATTATAGAAATTTATGTAACTGGAACGGTGGTAAGATGACAAAAACACGATGAATATGGAAGGTATGATAAAAATGTGTGAGAGGATGTGATGTTAAGATATGATGATAGAATGATTTATGTTGGTAAGATGAAGGTAACATCACAAAGATGTGATTTTATGATAATATGGATATTAGGCTAATGATGATGATGAAAAGAAACAGTATAAGGTGAAGGCACTCACCATAGATTGTTATGTTCTGCCAGGATCATGGGGATTTGAGTGAAGGTATACAGATGAATCAGCAAGGATACTTACTGTAGCACACCAATTTCTCCTCTTATCAATAATTTCTCCTCAAATACCTAGCACACAGAATGAGCTTGATGGATCTCAAAACACACTTTCTTTCTCAATGCCCACAAATTAAATAAGAAAGTTTAAGGATAGGTTTTAAAAATACCCACAACCCACTGTAGAGATTTAGTATGGATAGAAAGAGGGTAGAAAGACTAAGTTGCCATTAAAATCAGTTCAATCAGCATTTGTGATTCTTAGATTTAAAGAGGGAGCAATCATGGCTGTCCATTTCATTAAATTTTATCTCTCCATGTCAGCACCATTGTTGATTCATCTTTCTGTTAATGGTTTCAAAATCCCATAATATTCACTTTCTTGTATTAAATACAATTTTCCATGTCATTCAAGATTGGGAACTTTGAGAGTGGAAAATGTCTTGCGGAGAAAAAGAGAAAGAATAAGGTACATTACATAAATGCTTAATGTGTGACGTGGAGACGCTTCTCCACATGCCAAATCAAAACATTTTCATTTTTAATGATACACTGGTGCAGATCATTCTTGTCATATAAAAAATGAAAACAATCATCGGATGACATGGTGACACAAAATGCGGTACCACATCTACGCACATTTTTTTTATATGCCTATAAAGTGGGCTTCCTACAACATAATTTGTTTTCTGACTTTTACTCTTTGAGGAGTGATAAAATAAGATTTTAATGGCATTTTTTTCTGTTGGTACACATCACCACTATGAATTAAAAAATAGAACAATGTCAGCTAACCATTCCCCATTATGACATCATGATTTGTGATGTCATAAGGGCATGTTTTCAAAATGTTTTGCTAAGCTAATCATTTCTGAAAATCATGATCAGTTGTCATTCTATTGAATCAATGGAGAGGTGGAAATTTAAGAACAGAAAACATTAAATGAATTCAATTTAAATAAAATATAAGTCATAAAATATAAAAATTTGGATTCCAAATTAGAAACTAATATCTTACTGAATACAATGTCAAAATATTCATAAAAATATATTTTAATGTTCATTAAAAAACTATTAAAGAATATGATGTTTTAAAAATCCTTAGAATACCAATAAATCCACAAAATTCAGAAATTCATTAAAAATATATTTAAACATTTTAGGCTTGATAACATACATGTAACTTTCATGGTATTAACTTAATATTTTTCACGTTAAGATGATGTCTGAAGAAGATATTTCAAAATACAGAATTAATCATTTAACTATCTCCTATTTATTTTTAATAATTGTTTAAAAACATTAACGATAAAGTTAAAAATCATGAGTATCCTGTACCTTTGTAATGACCAAATCATTAGCACTTTTTTGGAATTAATGATGACATTATTATTTGGTGTAAGAGAAATAGTGTAAAATGTTTCATAATTATTCTGTCACTTTTGTAGTTAGTGTATGTCACCCTTTACTCATATTCCAGTTTCAAAATATAAAAGTTCTATTTTTGATCTCTCATTTGTTCTTGAAAGCATTATTATTCTGGGGTTTAGGATATACAATTCATTTGATGGAACCTCTTGCTGGATATGCATCTAAAGATAAGAATATGGTTCTTATGTTGTTTAATTCAGAATTTAACAAGATCAATTCTGAATTAGGATAACAAAACCACATCATTAAATGTCTTTCTTACAATAATGAATATTAATATTGAAATTAATAGTATTCTACTATCCTCAACCCAATTAGTTTATTACCATGCTCATGATTTATGAAGTTTGATTTTCCACATTTGGGACTTCCCATGATCAAAATCAACAGGACATAACTAATCCCAGCCTGGACCCAACCACAGAATCATCCACATGCTCCAGGTTCAAGTTTATTAGTCTCTGAAATTTTTTAATATTTTTTTATCATGAATGGAACAATTCTAATACACCAAGGGTCTCGCACCAAAAATATGTGTAGATTTTAATAATTTATTCCATATGAAACAATGTTTTTTATAAAAAATCCAAATTCTGTATATTGGCATCAAATAAATGATTGTTGTTATCTGAGATCCGTAGTTTGATATTTGGCACAGCTACTGGTTTGAACACCTATGTAATGGTTTCTAATATTTGGTACCATCACCAGTTAGTTTTCC
Organism: Wolffia australiana; assembly: GCF_029677425.1. Classification (NCBI taxonomy): domain Eukaryota; kingdom Viridiplantae; phylum Streptophyta; class Magnoliopsida; order Alismatales; family Araceae; genus Wolffia; species Wolffia australiana. The sequence goes on from NC_135848.1 coordinate 13,930,168, forward strand.
CTCCTACGTCTGTACTGATATCCGATATCCTAAAAATATCAGATATTCATCTGTTCCCATTTGAAATTTTCTAGACGAGATTGAAAGGTGCATACTACGTGGTCCTATATGGTCACACACATATAAAGGTTTAGTAGACATTTACGGATATAATTTAAGTACAGGATTTTTTCAAAAAATATGTTCAAGTTTAAAATGGAAAAAGCTCCATTTGAGAAGACACACTTACACCCTTCTTCTTCAGTGCACTCCATCTCATGGAGTGATTAGAATAATGATAAGATCCTCATAGATCTGAACAGTGCTGTTTGGTACTGGATAACTGAAGGCTCAAGGAACCAATATTTTGAGTATTCAAATGCACGCACCCTCATTAGATCATCATTTAATTTTCTATGATCCATTTTGATTAATTTTCTTCTCCTATGAATCTTTTTGGTATGTCAATTGATACCATACATTTTTAGTTGGCAAATATGACCATATTTTTGTGTTTAGTTGTATTAAATTGATTATATATGTGTGTTATCAAGCGTAAAATGGTTAAATTTATATTTAGAATGATATTTTAATTTTATGAACTTTAAATATTTTAAATGGTCTTTTTTACGCCAATTCTGAAAGGACATAATTTTTTAAGTCAGAATATAATTTTTTCTGATTTGTTTGGCATTATATCAGAGGAGAAATCATTTTTTAATTCAAAATATAAAACTTTAACATTCTTATGAATTAAAATCTATGTTTTGGAATTATTTAACGGGTCTTTGACTTTTTCTAAACTTCCAAATTCAAATTTCAATTGTGATATTTGACAATCTATAAAGATTTTCAGGCTGAAATTTTAAGCAGAGCTTCCTTTTTCCTGCTGCTTTCCATAGATATGTTTGGATCTAAAAATAGATACTCGAATTTTTCTAAAAACTATCCCTAAACTCACTTCCCCCTATAGAGGCTGATTGAAAGAGAGTGAAGTTTTGAAGGTCCATCAAGAGTGTTCTTGTTGTGTAGAGTGCTTGGGGAAGATCAACAGAGAAGTGGAGAGGATGATCTGTATCTGAAAAAGCAGCTTGTTCCCAGTGGAACATAGGGAACTAAGGTTAGCATGTTGCCTTACTTTGGTTTTTCTCCCTCACATCTCTTTAGTTAGATCAAAATCCTTATTTTCATCATCCTGTTATGATCACCATTTCCATGTTTTCACCTTACAACATCCATCTCTGATCTCGATCCTGATCTCGATTTCGATCTCGTCCCCTTATTATCATATAAAAATACTAACTAATCCAGTCCATCATCCTCTTCTCCATCACAACCACCGATACATTATTCCATCACATCCTATTCTTCCATCATTCTATTTCACCATCATTCATCCACATCCACTCACATCCATTCTCCCATTTCATAATCCTATCTTCTTATTCATCTTCTACATCCATCATCACTTCACATCTTCATCTATCTCACTCTTTCATTTTCATTCATCTATCCGCATCCTTCTACTTATTCCTCATATTATTATTCATATCATACTTATTAAATAATTAGTATCACCCTTTTACCACCTCGTATTCATCACATTGCGATATTATATTTTATATGCATCTCCACGCATCCCTCTTAAATCATCATTTAAAGAGTATTTAAACCCTAATATCCATTCCCTGTGAAGATGATCCTTACTCATCACTAACTAGTCAAATTTTTTTATGAGTAAATGTTTATAATTTATTAGTGATTAACTCAAATATCAAAGAAGAATTAACACCCTAAATTTGAGTTTGTCACCAATCACAACCAATAACCTTACATGTGGAGGGAAAAAAGTAGGAGGAAGAATGGAGAGGTAAAGGAGGGTGAATGGAAAAGGGAGCAGCTTGAGGAGCAGGTAGCTTTGAAAAGGGAACCATTTAGTGGAGAATGGAAAGTGGGGAAGCAGGGATTTGGTTGGGGTGGGGTTGGTTTGTGGGGAGGTCGGGAGCCGATTTGGTTGGGTAGCAGCTTATATTTTAGACTATCCTTGCATCCATTTACTTCTCTAAAATATATTATTTTATACAACTTAATGCATTACTTATTTATATTTTTATTTATTTAATTATTTTTTCAAATTTTCCATCCTTGCTATATTATTAACTTTGAAGTTTAAGTATACACAATCTTCTCATGACAATAAATTGGAGCACCCCGTTGGAATTTACATATAAAGAAATAGAGGTTATTTATAATCACAAAATATCATAAATATTAAAGTAATATCACAGATCTTCCATATTTATTATGAGCATAATGATGATTATTCATGTTAATAACAATTTAAAAAGCTAGGAATATTTTTTAGAACTTCATTTTTAATTTCCCGATTTTTGTTTTACAAATTTTTTTGACAATCAAATTTTTTAATAAATTAATTTTATAAGTCAGAACATATTTTAATAGATTTATTGAAGTATTTTTTATGGACTCGAATTCACTTTATCTCATTTTATTTTGCTCAGCAATGTGCCACAGTCCAATTCATTTGGATTCTGCCCAATCATTGACTGTAATCAATCATTAATTGTGAAATCATTGCAAAATGGTGCCATTGTGCAATTCAAAATTCCATAATGCACCGATCACTAGTAAATTTTATCTCTTTTTCTACAGAGGGAAACATGGTTTAAGGATATGAATTGAGGATTTAAAAACCAATGAAATCAATTAGACACGTAGGGTACATGGTGAAAAGATAATCAAGGATTTAAATTGTGATAAATGCAATCAGAGGCAATAATGATTGCAATGGTTCAGGTAATAATAACAATGTGAGGAGAATAAACATTAAATATTTAAACTAAAATAAATTTAATGGTTCAGGTAAACATGTGACAAGAATTGAGTTACCAGATCTAGAGTTTTGCTGTGCGTTTTGATGAATCTTAGGGCAATAACTTTTCACCCATGTGAAACAAGTATGGTTTGACGGATCCAGTCATTATTGAATCATGCCTCTACATTATGCCAATTAATGCACACATGTTGGTAACTGATAAAATCAAATAACAGTAATAAAGATATGGTTGTATACTTCATTTTTACCACTCATTTTTTGGTATGAAAATTTATTACTCAACATTTATAAAATGAGAATTTTATGATTTATTTTTGTTAGATATGATTTATGTATTTTTTTGACTTTCAAGTGGATTTTTAACGTCCTCTTGAAGTTTTATTTGAAATATAGGACATAATTCAATAAAGTTGTATTTTTTTATGTAAATAGGAAGAAAGAGAAGCCCAAGTCACTTCTTGGACTAGAACAAGAAACCCTAGTCATGTCTTAGATCATCAAAGAGGCCCAATAGAAAAAGTCCCTTCTTTGAGCCCATTTAAGCCCTTTTTAAGAACATGGTCAAATAAAGGAAAGAATGGGGAACCAACCCAAAATTCAAATTTGAAAAGTTCATTTTCATATCTGAGAAGGAAGGGACATGATTCCAAGCTGGAAATCACGTTGTCCTATACCTCTAAACCCTTGGCATTGAATCCGAAGGATGGGAGAGTTAGGGCACTTAGATTTAAACTCTTCTCCCTTCTCTTTGCATCCCATCTTGGATTTCCGCACCCAACTTGTAATTGATAGCCTTGTGCATGAGATTTATTTGATACACTCTCATTCTAAAATAATGTGGAATAGAAAGGTCAATTTTTATTAAAATTATTGGCAAAAGAAGCACCACTTGACCCTTGGGGAAAGTGACTCCAAGGTTTTTGTAATCTTTTGAATGTTGCGTTTTAATTTTCTCACCTCCTTTTCTAGGTAAAAAAGGTATATGCTAGGTATAAAATATTGTCATGAAAGCACCAGCCAAAGTTATTACTTTTAAAATTGATTTATTGCGGTAAAAGCCCCAAAATTTTCTGAATATCATAATAAATTAGAGGATCCATTAAAAATAGAATAAATATTTATTTAAATAAAAATATTTTAAATATATTTCCTTCATTTTATCTGTTTTTATACTTAGAAAATAATTAAAAATCCATACATATAAGTCACTTAAAAAATATTTAAAAATATTTTAACCAAAATTTTCTCTCTCATTACGTGATCCTTGTGGATCAAACTCATACTTACCCCAGACTCTGTATGGAACTTTTTAAAACATTGTTCCATGACTCAGAGTATAAAAATGACATACTTTAACCTAACTTTTGGTTTATTAGTAACTTTGAGGACACACATTAGAACCTAAAATATGATCCATATAAATGTATACAATATTGCATAATATCTTGGGAAAATTCGAGGAATGAAGCTGACATTGAAACATTTGAAATCTGTAACATGGATTATGAGAGATCATCTGACGACCAAGAATTCTCCCACCTTGAAAAGAGATAACTTTCAATATAAGAGGATTTTGGGCAAAAGAATTGAGTATAGCTTTGTCTTTCTCTTATCTGCCCCTCCATGCCTTGGATCTTTAGTGATTAGTGTATTTATTCATCTGTTTTCTTGGTTCCATTCTTCTCTAAATCATAGTGAGGGAGTGAGCTTTAAGGAGTCGATCAAGGGTTCTGAAAAAAGAGAACTTCTCAGCCCGTTGGGCACGTGTGATTGAGGTTAGAATGATATTTTCTATTTTTCATCCCGATTACTCACCTTCTTTCTGGGGTTATTTCTTTGGTTCATATAACCTATACATTAAGCTTTAAGTTAGTACCAACAATGTCAAAAAGGTCCACGCCTCGCTCCATCTAGGTCATTCCCAAGCCACAACAGCCCACTTTTGATATTGTTGCTAGCTACACACCAAATACCATTTTTTCCCACTTGTATTAGCCTGTACAACTGAAACTTTCATCACTAACTGATTATTACAAATAAATTACTACTTTTAACAGTAAATTCCTGTATTTATATGTTTATTTTCATTGGTCACGATGCTTTTGTACACTTATTATAGGTTGAGAAGATAAATCATGATGTATTGATGGAAGCAATGTAATAGCCGAGTGGAGCCAAAACAAGAAAGTACATGAGCACACAGAGATAAGGAGCCAAGTATAGTGGTATCCCTTAGAAGTTTTGAAACAGAAAGCTCATATCAAAAGTTTCTTTGATGATGTTGTGAATTCATGGTGAAAATATTTTAATTACCCCAATCACTCTTTTAATTAATTATTTGATCTAAAATTTGAAATCAGCTTTTTTAATTTTCAATTTCGTTTTTGCCCGGTAGTCGTGACCAAACAATAGGTTCTACAGAACTGAAACTGTTTTTTGACTGAAACAGAGAGACCATACCGGAGTTTATGTTTAGGTTTGTACCGAAAAACTGATACCGAGACCGAAACTGTCAATCCCTACTTACTGGAAAGTGAAGCGAGTCCCACTTGTCTCTATTCTGAATGGGCCAAAAAGGCCCCAAAAAGGGGTTATTTTCCTCTTGGACTGCTCGGGGCGAAAGTGCGCGAAAATTCGCACACCCGGGCGACAATCCGTCCAACTGTGGATTCAATTATTTCTCAAGAAAACCCGTGATTTTGTGTATTTGTGTAAATGGGCGGACGGTTTCGCAAGATTTTGGCGCCACAATTTCGGATGGATGAGACTATAAATTCGTTTTGTAATTTCGTAGGGTGCTTATTGTCAACGAACTTCCGTGGATTATCCGAACGGAAGAACTGGAGAATTTCGTTCGCTAAATTGCTTCAAAATCAGCAGAATCGCAAGGAAAGACAAGATCAAGCGTGCTGCGATGGAGGCTTGCTGTTCGTTTGCCCCGATCGGAAAGCTCTACGGCCGTAGCTTCAACCTCGCCGCGCCTCTTTCTCCGATTCTTCGGTTCCAGAGAGATCGATGCGCCAGAAGAATCATCCTCGCTTTTGATCGAGCTGGCCGCTCGATTCCGAATTCTCGATTCAAAATTGCAGCCGCGGAAGAGGTTTTTCATGGAGATTTTGCCGGATCGAAGCAGGCGACCGACGATGATGAAGTAATTTCTGAGGAAATGCGGAAGGAAGCGGAGGATTCCTTGGAGTGGAGGTTAGTTTTTTGTTTACTATTCGTTTGTTTATTTACTTATTTAATTTTTATTTTTTTAGGTTAATTTGTTCTCAGGTTGCTGCGTTTGCTTCAACAAGCATGAGCCGTGATCTTTGCGTGGCGACAGGTCTTCCGATTGGCAGAGACGAGCGTGAAAGCCAGAAGCTATTAGATCAGACAGCAGCCGCAGTGCAACTCCCTCGGCCTCTGGATTTCTCTGGCCTCGACGATATTTCATCCATCGTCGCCTCCGCGGTTTCTTCGAAGGTTCTATCAATCGGAGAACTCTGCGCTGTGGAGAGGAATCTCAGGTCCGCCAGAGGAATTTACCAGCAACTGACAGATCTTTCCTCAAACCGGTAAACTATCTTGTAAGAGTGCTTTAGGATCATATTGCATTGATTTCTCAAGAACGAATCAATTAGAGGACAGACGATGGGAAACTTAACATATACTTAAGAGCACATAAATGATAGAGTTAAGAATACGTACCTGAGTCTATTGCTATGTTGATCTTGAGGACATAACTTGTGTAACTGAGTCCATTACTACGTTGAACTTGAGGACATATGTACTTGAGTCCGTTGCTATGTTGATCTTGAGGTAAAGTTTCTTGGAAGATTACTTGAGGATCATTTTGCGATGATTTCGAAAGAATGAATCAGTTTAATGACAGAAGATGGAGAAGATAACATAGATTTTAAGAGTATAAATGATATAGTTCAGGGATAATCTTTCAAGACGACAGGTAGGAACTTACTTAAGTCTCTCAAGAGAAATGGTAGCTCGTAGAGAAGTTCAACCTTACTCAGTTACCTGTGGCCCAAAGACTGACCTCGATTTATGGGCAATAGGAGAAACTTAATTCTGTTTAGTCTTAATCCCAAAATCAACCTAACTGAATCACTTTAGAGAGATTATAAGATTGCTTAAAATCTACAGTAATACGTATTATTGTCCATTAAAGGAAATTACAACTTACCATTTTCCTCTTCATACAATTTCTTTTGCTTCTTCTGCATCAGTTTTTCAGAACACAGAAGTTTATGCAGAACTGAGGGAGAATTTCAGCAGGTGTTCTTCCTCCTTGCTGCTCTTATTCCAGGATTGCAACTTCCTTGAAGATCTGGTGCACAGAATCGAGAGCTGCATCGACTGCAACCTCTCCATCGTGAAAGATCAAGCAAGTGAGAAGTTACAGACTATTAGGGTAGACAGAAGGAAGAACGCTGAGAATCTTGAACTTCTGCTCAAAGCTACATCGAATCGGATCTTCCAGGCAGGAGGCATTGACAGCCCTCTAATCACCAGACGTCGATCACGAATGTGTGTAGGAATTAGAGCTTCTCACAAATCTCTGCTCCCAGACGGCATTGTTCTCGGAGTTAGCAGCTCAGGAGCGACATACTTCATGGAACCAAGAGAGGCTGTGGAGCTGAACAACATGGAAGTAAGGCTTTCGAGTTCAGAGAGGGCAGAAGAACTTGCTATATTGATCTTGCTCTCTTCCGAAATAGCTTCATTGGAGAGAGAGATCAGGTGCTTGATGGATATCATTCTTATGGTTGATCTGGCAACTGCAAGAGCGAGTCATGCTAGATGGATGGGCAGTTCCTGTCCTGCCTTCTCAAATGATTCTTTGTTAGTAAATATTGAAGGATTCTGCCATCCATTACTTCTTGAACGATCACTGAAGAAAGTGAACAACTCCTCGTCTGTTACCAATGTTGTTCCTGTGGACATGAAGATTAGAAAGGGAAGCAGGGTCGTCGTAATTTCAGGGCCCAACACAGGGGGAAAGACGGCAACGATGAAGTCTCTGGGGCTGGCCTCTCTCATGGCTAAGGCAGGGATGTTCTTGCCTGCAAAATCGACCCCAAGTCTTCCCTGGTTTGATCAAGTCCTTGTCGACATTGGAGATCACCAGGTAAACCCAACTCCTTCCCTTCTGAATTTTGTAAAATACTAATCAAATCGTTCCATTTATTTGTTCTTTCTTGTGGCCCAACGAATGGCTGACCATTTATCAATCACAACGTCAACGTTGCCATTGACGTCAACCATCCACAATAAGGGTTCAGTCATCTGAATGATGGTGATGACTGACCCTGACGACAATGTGGATGAGTGATTGTCTTTGGTTTCAAAAATTTCTGTCCACGCCACAAGCATTGAGGGTCGTCATCACGTCTTTGACATGGTTGACTATTTCTCAACTAAGATTTAATGAAATGGTGATCGGCACCAACCATGGTCAATGTTCTTTTTCAGATATAACCGCACTTAAATTTATTTTTTATATTTGGTGAATAGTCACTGGAGCAGAATCTTTCAACATTCAGTGGGCACATCTCCCGAATCCGCAAGATTCTGAGAATAGCTTCTCCAGAATCACTCGTTCTGTTGGACGAAATCGGGAGCGGCACGGACCCATCAGAGGGCGTGGCGCTCGCCGCGAGCATTCTACAGCAGCTGCGGAATTGTGCTGCGTTGACCGTAGTCACCACCCACTATGCAGACTTGAGCCTGTTAACGCTAGAGGACGATGGGTTCGAGAATGCAGCCATGGAGTTCTGCTTGAAGAGCTTGCAGCCCACGTATCGTGTTCTGTGGGGGAGTGCGGGAATCTCCAACGCGTTGACCATTGCCAAGGCTGTGGGGTTTGACCAGAGGGTGGTGGATCGTGCTCGTGAGTGGGTTGAAATTCTTCTTCCGGATAAGCAGAGGGAGCGCCAAGGGTTACTCTTTCAGTCTCTCTCTAAGGAAAGGGATGTGTTAGAAGCTGATGCCAGGAAGGCCGAGAATCTTCTGAACCAAGTGAAGGGTCTCTATCATGAGGTATGATCGTCTCTCCTGTTTCTTCTTCTTCTTATCTCTCTTTCTATGCCTCTCTCATCCGCTGTCTTTCGCTCTTAGGGTTTCATAGATTTCTTTTCCTCTCTCTCTCTGGTGCTCTTCTGTGTCTCTCCTACCTCTCGTCTCTCTATGAGATACACTGTCTCTCTCACTCGAGCTCTTCTCTCCTCTACCAACTCTTTATTTATGAAGAAAACTATTACATGGGGCTCATTGCTTTTGTTTTTTGCCATCTCTTTTCCTTTCTCTTTATATATTTGAAAGACTGTTTCTATTTCCACTGCTATCTTTCTCATCTAAAAAAAATGTTCTTTCTCTTAGGTGTCTGTACCCATTTTCTCTTTCTGTCTCACTCTTCAAACAAAACTCTCAAATTCTATCTCTCCAGATCCACTCTGAGGCTAAGGACTTGGAGAAGAGGGAGGCGGCGCTGAAGGCGAAGGAGGTTCAGCGCACCCTAGAAGAGGTCAAATTAGTGAGGGGCAAACTGGACGCCATTGTGGTTGACTTTGAGAAGCAGCTCCAGCGTGCCACGACTCGCGACCAGGGCGCTGCCATTTTCCGGCGATCCGAAGCCTCCATTGCCCGCATTGTCAATGCCTACGCATCCCCTGCCGACGACGACGAGTCATCCGACACAGACACCACGGGCCCCACATCCTTACGGATCGGTGACAGGGTCTTGGTCAACAGCCTTGGTGGTAGAGAGGCGACTGTTGTTGACTCTGACGTGGATGGGTTCCTGGTCCAGTACGGGAAGATGCGGGTCCGGGTCAAAGCCCGTGATCTCCGCCTCTCTCAGACGGCCACGCCTGCTGCCACCCGGGTCTGTCTTCTTTCTCCTATGTTGATTTCCGGTGAATGGCTAATGAGAGAGTGGGTGTTTGCAGGCGGCAAGAGGAGAGAGAAGGAATAAGGGAGAGGAGAGAGAAGCGGAGGGGGCAATGGTGTACGGTGCAGCGGTGCAGACACGGAACAACACAGTGGATCTGCGGGGGTTGAGGGCAGAGGAGGCAGCAATGCAGTTGGCGGCGGCTGTGGCGGGGTGCCGCTCATACGGCGTGCTTTTTGTTGTGCATGGGGTGGGTACAGGGGCGGTTAAAGAGGCTGCCCTCTCTGTGCTCCGGTCCCACCCTCGTGTCACCCGCTTTGAGCCAGAGAGCTCCACCAATGATGGATGTACCGTCGCGTATGTGAAGTGATGTATCTATCATATCCCATTAATTTCCGAAAATGTATAAAATTTACTTCTAATTTTGTTGGTCCTAGCAACCCATTATATGGGGATAGTTGTGCAGTGTGTTTCAGAAATTTGTCCATAGTAGGAAATTTTACCTGCCCATGCAACCATGAGTTGTCATAGATTTATTTGAGAAAATTAATAAAAATTTATTAACCCTGACTCATAAAATGATTAAACTGCTAGTGCTGAGCAATGGGTGTCTCCATATGGAATGGATGTTAGGGATTAAATGCCTTTTTAGATGACAATTAGGGGATGAGTAAAGATTTTTATAGACAAGAGATGTGATGAGATTAGAAGGCTAATAATGGTTGGAAATGGATGGATGTGAGGGGGTGGACGATGATAATAGGTAAATAGATGGATGGATGGATGGGTGATGACAATGGGTAAATGGAAGGATGGGTTTCAAGAAGAAGAAGATGAAGATAGTCTGAGAAGACTCACTGTTAATCCTTACATTCATCCAGGGTAAAGGAAATTTTCAACTCTGGAAGAGCCCCTCCAATTCTATTTCTCACTTCAATCAATTTATTTCACTCAACATACTAAAGTCGGCGCACCCAGTACTTGAAAAGAGGGTTTATTTTTAAAACAAAGGGTATGTATGAATAAAGGAAAGAGAGAGATCAGGCTACCCTCAAAAGTCCTTGATCATAAGATATCATAATATAAAGTTGAATAATTCTCAGCCATCTCATTTCCTTCCCCATCCTTCATATGTGCTAGATTACCATCAAGATGCAATTTTTTTAGAAACCCATAAAAAGTCTTAGAACCCCTAAAGAATTCATAAAAGTATTTTAATTGAAAAAAAATTTAAAAGCATATTCTCCTAAAAAAAATTCTTAATGAATTTAATGTTAGACAATTTTTAAAATTCATTTTTTTTGTCAAATTGAACATTAAAATTCATAATATTTATCTTACAGCTAGCATCTAAAATTAATAATAAAATTCATAACATTAAAAGTATTTTAATCTTACAACTAAAATTCATAATATTAAACATATTCTCCGTCACACCTTATTGATAAAATAAAGTTAGTGTTATTTTTTTTGTTTAAGGCTTCTGGCATATTGAAAAATATCTATAATTTTTTTAAAATCATACAACAAGGGTTGAGTTTATAAGGAGAAAGTATTGATTAAGTAAAATTTAAAATTAATTTATATTTTTTGGATTTTTATTTTTATTTTAATAGTTCAATCTGATTAAATAAAAAAAATTATAAAAAAAATTAAAATAAGTCTAGAAATGAGGAAAAATATTTATCTAAATCAACCCAATTTATCGAAGTTTTGGGACCTCTCATTAGATCCTGCAAATGATCGAATTTCCCAAGCATTAAGGCTTCTTTGTTAGTAGTCATAGCCTTTCTAAAAGTATAAAATAATTTTAGGAATATTTTGGAATTTACAACGAGAAATCTTAATTATTTCTCATTAAATACCTTAGCTAGTGCTTGAAAAATGCAAGGTCACAGTTGAAAATAATGACATGAATTTGGTAAGAAAATGAATTTTTACTGTCATGGTCTAAGCTTGAGATGGCCAAGGATACATGTCAATGAGCAAAAGAGCGGGCCGACTGATGCAGATTTTTTCATCACTGGTGGTGCTAGAGATGGAGGTGGGTATGCACCAACGAAGAATGGAGTTGGAGGTGGCATGCGTGATGGTGAAAACCTAGGCTATCTGTTGGTCCCTACAATCCTAGATCTGGATGAAGACGAAGATTTTCACGTGGCGGAAGACACGTAGCGGAATCGTACGACATCAAAAAAACCATAAAATGAAGTACCTTTGCACGGTCGCATTCGTGATTTCTTAGATTTCGAACTGAGACGAGTCAAGCTGCTCAAGTGTTCAGCCTCTTGATGTATACACAGTCCTCATCACGTTGGATCTCCTCCTCTTGACGAGCCCCGTTCTTTATTGATCTTCCATATTAATTAACTATATCATTATATAGATTAATTAATGTCGGGTCAATTTAACCCGATCGATAGGTCGAGTTTCCAAGACATGGGATGCCAAGCTACACCTCGTGCTCTAAAATATACAATGGAGTGTGTATGGCTCACTTTTGGAACAAGTTCATAATCGGTTACCGTAGACATATAGTCCCTCATCCACTTAACACGCCTAGAATGACTCAGGATATGGTCAACTGTCAAACCCTAATCGATCATTTGAGTTAGTACTGATGCGTTTGGAAATTATCGGAGAACTCTTCTCCTGATATTTCACTACCTTGGCCAAGGACTTCATCACATCATTCCTTATATCGAGTTGTCACCTTTTTTACCGATGGTGGACGATTCCATCTTGACCAATCAATCATCTTCGTACCTTCTTGATGCACCCAAACTAAGAATATTTAGAATCCCATGATTAAGGACACATAGATCATAGTCAAAGTACAATTGTCCATCCACAAGACGTCTTTAGTATCTCAAATCTAAGGACCACTTACACAATCATCTGATAAATAGTACAATATAATACCATTTAGTGATTCACACATATCAATTCAATAAACTCTTTCCACTAAAGAGCACCTTCTATCTATGCTTAGTGCCTATACACTAATGGCTACGGGACCAGCCATACTCATCATATGAGTTAGGCTGGATAATATTATTCTATCCGGATACTTATATGCCCTTCTCGAGTGTCCTTCGAATAGGAATATTTAGAACACATGCATAATGAACATCACTCCACTCTTGGAATGCCAAGCTGGCAGTGTTCAAGGAAGTGTTGATCTAACTCGAAAAGGTCAAGGAGGGGATTTAATCGAAATAATTGAGTGTGTAATTATTGTAAAAGAAGAGGCCATAAAAGGCAAATTTTTGGGACTTGCACAATCGACCTCCGAAGACCCAGGCTCATTATGTATCTAGTCAAGAAAGGCGCCAAGAATAAAAACATCAATCTCAAATAATACTCGGACTGAGTCCAAGAGAGGGGATGATGAAGTCAGCTCCCTAAGGGAGGAACTAGACAAGTTGAAGTCACTCTTTAGTTCTACGTCCATGGCCAAGTCTTGTCCTGGATCTAGTGAGCATCTTTCTCCTGGCCATCTTTATATGCATTGGATCTTGGAATCTGGAGCCTTAGATCATATGACCCCATACCGTTCTAAATTTCAATCTTATATTCCTTATGAAGGGGTTAGGGGAGTCTTCACTGCAGGAGGTGAAATTTAATCTCTGATGGGTATGGGTGATGTGAAGATAGAAACATTGAGAGTACTCAAAAATGTTTATATGTTCCTAAACTCAAGGCCCAGTCGTTGTCTCCTCAACTTTTGGTTAAGAATATTAATTGTACACTGACTATTGATTCTACTTGTTGTTTTGTGTATAACAAGGCAAGGAACCTGAAGATTGCACCATTAAAATAAGAGGAATGGTTTGATCTACGTTAAGGATGAAATGAAGGCAGGGATGATGGTGAATGCTCAAATGCTGGGAGACGACAACAACAAATGACTTGAAGATCTGAAAATTTTACATTCTTGTTTGGGACATCTATCTTTTGAATTGATGAAACAAATGTTTCTTGTTTTTGCAAAAGATATTGATATTTGAAAGTTTATTTGTGAGTCATGTCTTGTAAAACACGAGAGGGCCTCATATAGTATACGGGCAGAGAGAAGTAGAACTCCATTCTATCTTGTTTATTGCTATGTATGGGGACCAGCACCCGTCTCCTCTCTTACAGGTGCGAGGTGGTTTCTTATCCTGGTGGATGACTGCCCAAGATTGACTTGGTTACACCTACTCAAGCATAAGTCAAAAGTGACGAGAGTGATACAAGATTTTTGTGTCATCGTGAAGAACTAATGTGATATTTCTTTTAAAAAAGTATGATCTGATAATGCAAAGGATTTCTTTAATGAGACATTAGACTACCTATTTCTTGACACATGGGATAGTGCAAGAGTCGTCATGCGTGGACACCCCACGACATAACGGAGTAGCAAAAAGGAAAATTGGGCATGTGGTTAATACTGCGAGGACTCTTCTCCTTCATCAGAATGTGCCTAAGTATTTATGGTTGAGGCTGTGCTAACTACATTGCATTTAATCAATCGTCTCCCATCAAAGACCTTGGACTACGAGAGCCCTGTGGACATCATTTCACGATTGTTTCCACTGATTAATCTGAGGACTCAGTTGAAACCCACGATTTTTGGCTGTATTGCATTTGTTCATGAATAGAGATTGGTGGACAAACTCAGCCACAAAGCAATGAAATGTGTGTGTGGGATATTCCCAAGGAAAGAAAGGGGTACAAAAAATGTCATGATCCCAAGTCTAAAAGGTTCTCTGTATCTGCAGATGACCAATTATTCTCTCCAAATGATGTATTTAGAATGGAAATTGCACACAGACGGCATGTAACTGTTCATCAGGGACTTGTCCAAGAGATTACACATCGTTTAGTACCTAGAGAACAAAATGAAGGTGAAGCTAATAAGGAAATACCAACTGGTATAAAATCAAATGATGTTGTGTCTGAAAATGAATTGCCAATAGAGGCTGAAGTGAATCGTACTGGTGAGGAAACTATTTTTGAAGGTGGCAACAATCACATGGAAGTGATACATCCAGATGATGAGGGCTAGGATTGGTCCAACTTAAAACCACAATTATCTGATGATCTGCATGTTTGATTGAGCTGAAATTTTCAGCACTGCTTCATCTCCACCTCCTCTTTCCATTTATACCCTCTGATCTATAAATAGAGGCCATGATCACTATGTTATTCATCTTGAACTTGCTTCCTACTTGTGTGGGCTGATTGAAAGATAGTGAGTTTTGAGATCCATCAAGTGTGTTCTTGGCATCTTGGGTGTGTGGGAGGAAGCATTAGAGAAGAGGGGGAGCTTATCAGCACTTGTAAATCATCGTGATCCTGGCAGAACGTAAGGATCTAAGGAAAGCACCTTCGCCCTATGTTGTTCTAGCTCGCCATTGTTGTTAACTTAATTAGGGTTTACTATCACCTTTTTCACTATTAGATCAACTACTTACATCCTTATAATCTTGTATCTCACTCTACCATCACACTGTTCATATACTCAATCACTATCGTATTCGTCACATTCTCTACCCCGTTCACATATTACTTCACGTAATTCTACATTCATTTCCTCTTTCCTCGCTAATTTAAAGATTAATGATAACTATTACAACCTTTTACTCGATATCACTATTTCACCTACTGTATTCTCCTCTTTATCTTTTCTCGTATTGTTAATCAATATAGTAAGAAAATAAAATCCTTAATCATCGTTCCTGTGGAGTTCGTACTCATCATCAGCAAAATATTCCCAACTAAATACGGGTAAATATATTTCATTGAATGATCTCAATTACCAACGATGAATTAAAACCCTAAAATTGAGATTATCAATGGGCACTATTTTAAAGCGGAAAAAATATATTGATAAAACATTATAAATTAAATAATAATTCATAAAAATAATAAATAAATAATTTGAGTTAGAAAATTATATATCACCATGAATATAATGTCAAAAAATTCATTAAAAAATATTCTGAATCAGAAAATTAATTTATTTAAGAAAATGATGTATGGAAAATCCTTAAAATACCATTAAATACACATAAAACCAGAATATCACTCTAAAAATAGATTACATAATTTAAAGTTTGATAACTTTCATTTATAATTTTTTCAATGTATAAAATGCATAAATTTTTCACAAATAACCCAATAATTTATTTGTTATCATTGATCTCATTGCCCTTAATGTGGAAATACTAAGGAAATATAGTGGGTGATCTTTTGGGGAAAGAATCCACATGAATCGTTATATGATATTTATATATAGCTTCAATCAGGTTGATTCTTTTCACAATAATTTAAATGGTCCTTAGACTTGGGACACCAAAGACACTTTTTGGATAGGTGATCATATTTTAATTATGACCTAGGAGTGTCTAATCAAGGGATTCCAAACCATCTTAGTTTAAATCTAGCAACAAGTTCACGAAGGTAATTGAGTGGTCAAGATGGGATTGTTAACCCTCGGTGTTAGAGGAGATTGAATCAAGGAATATGACATAGTTATATCCTAGAAAAAGTAGTGGAAATATTAGAGAATGTGTTCTTTGATGATTTTTTCCATGCATCAAACTAACTAGAGTGATTGATTAAGGGGTTGACAACAAACCATACCCTAATTGATTGGGAAGCCCTGTGTGGATGAATGATTACATATACATGATAATCAATTATAGGAAATGTTCATCGAAAGATTTGACGTACTTCTGTTTATCTTTTAGGCACAACATGTAGGTTGGCACCTCATAGGCCAACGACTTAACAAATTGATTTGGTTAAATATTCCCTTAATTAATTAGTCAATGTGTGATCTATTGAATTAATTATGTTGGTTTAATAAAAGTTATTAGTCCATTGAAGTTACTCACTAGACTAATACATCGGTCTAGAGGATTACATGAATAAGATTTTTGGATATTAACGGATATGCTTTAAGTTCAGGGACTCTTTTTAAATGTTCTCCAAGATGAGGACTTCGCTTTCTATCCCTTGGGGGGCATCCATCTCATACGACACGTTTTCATGAGATTCCATTGCATACCCTAGCAGTATACTCATTATTGCTCTTTGTTCTTCTCTCTATGGAGAGCCAATCCGCGTATTTCCTATGGTCGGGTCACCTAGAGGGAGGCCATAGACACCATTGGGTCTCTTGGCAAAACGCCTATCAACCGATGGACGAGGTCTCTCTAGGGATCATGCACCCTCAGGATGTCCAAGACATGCTTTAGAAGAAGCTTGTGTGGTGTATACGTACAACGAGTTCCCCGTTGGGGTGCTTCATATGGGCCAAGTACAACGAGTGGGCTCATAGGGAGTCGGATATCGAGGGCCACAAAATGTGGCTTACTTGGCAACGTCATTGGCTAGAGATATCAAATGTGACATGTTGGCATGTCAGCCAAGGCGTAATCAGTGATTTGTATGATACTTAACTCATCGATACACCCTTAGCTCGCCACACTACCTTTTTCCACCATGGCCTACGGTTGACCATGGCATAGTTACTAACATGGAATATGCGACTTCTATGGGAGCATCATGGCCTTATGTTAGATCCCTTACCGCAGGCTATGGCTACTACATTAGGAACCTCCCTAGATCGCCCTATTTGGACACTCACGCTCGATGGAAAATTTTCATGTCAATCCTCGTGGGATCACTTTCGAGAGAGATTCCCAACATTAACTTGGGGTTGACGCATCTGGCAGCTGGCAATTATTACTCGCGTCTCATTCTTCCTTTTGAGATTCATGCACTGTGGCCTCCCTACTGATGATAGGGTGACCCGTATTGGTCACTCACTTAGTTCACAATGCCATTGTTTCCCAATCTCTCCTCAGATTGAGACTCTAGAACACCTTTTCTTCCAAAGTGAGATTGATATAGACTATTGGTGCCAATTTACTTATGATTTATGTATTCTCTTATGCACCCATAATACACTAACATCGATAGCATGTTTTGACAAGATCTTTATCTCGTCAACATGCTCTAAACCTAGCCCTTATCTACACATCACCAGAGTATACTTGATATGGGAGCTATGGAGAGGACAAAATTCTTCTCATTTTGCAAGGTCTAGGGATGGTCCTTTCATGTGAGCGATTGGGATTTTGTGTGATTGTGCAGTGCGGTGTGAATTTCACACATCACATTTCATATCATATATGGGAACCGCACCGCACTTGGCACAGACCTTAGTGCAGTGCGGATGTGAAAAAAATTGCAAATTTAAGAGAGTCCACTCTTGATAAGTTGTAGACTTTGGCTTGACGCATTCGGCATTCAGGATTTGGCATGAGACATTTGGAATTCGGCATTTCGCGTGACTCATGAGGCATTCGGCATTTGGTGGCATTCGGTGTGAGTCATTTGGCATTCGGCATTTGGCATGACTTGTGAGGGATGCGACATTCGATGGCATTCGGCGTGAGGTATGGAGCCCTACTTTGATAATCACCTTAATTATTTAACTCCTTGAGGTTTGAACGACACTTGATTTGTGTTTATTATATGTCATGCTACAAAATGTTTGAATTCAATCCAAATGTAAGCAAAATATGAAAATTCATCCAAAACTTTTAAAATCTTCAGATTCGAGCGAGGTGATATCTAACTGATGAATTGTTCTACGAATTTCTCTACATTTTTTGAATCCTTCGAATTCGATCATTAAAAAATCAAAGGGATGAATAGTTTCTTCAAAAACTTTCCAATTTTATCTAAATAACTGTGTATCCTCTGCTGTGGAATGTTTGATTTTGATCCAAAAGAAAGCAAAATATTTTTAACTCAAAATCATTCAAAATTTAAAACATTCAAAATTCTTCAAATTCAAAGGATATGAATCTTATGAATTCTTCTTCGAATTCCTCAACATTCTTTAAATTCGATTGAAACAATATCAAAAGGATGAGTAAGTTATCGAGAACTTTTGAGTTTGATCTTAATCAGTCCATGTTTCATGCTACATAATGTAAAAATTCGATCCAAACAAATGTAAAATTTGAAAATTAAGGTATCACCTTCAAAACAAAATTCTTCTAAAACATGCGAAAGCTTCTAATATAAGGTGGGTAATATCAATATGATGAATTGTTCTGCAAATTTGATTAATTTTTTCAAATTCTTCAAATTCGACCAAAACGATATCAAAAGAATGAGTAATTTCTTCAAGAACGTTAGAATTTGATCTTAATCAGTTGTCATTGCATGCAACAGAATGTTTGAAAGTTTTCAGATTCAGCCGAGATGATATTAAGCTGATGAATAATGGAGGAAGATATGTGAGAATTTGTGTGATGTGCGGTGCAAATTACCACACATATTCTCACCGCATATCGCACAAGGCTTTTCGTGTGAGCAAAAGTTCTCACAAAATATGCAAAAAATTGCATCGCACTACACGGCCATGTCTAGCAGGGTCTACCATGAGAGCACTAGACACCATGAAACTCGTTAAGCAATGGGTATGGATGACACACTATCTTGTACTGACCATTGCCCGACACTCCCCACTTACATGCAATATACTTCACACCTAGTGAATCTCGGCGGCTTTGACTTTCATCACGACTTGGCTGTAGATTGTCCATTGGCATGCATCACCAATATGCTTTTTAAAGCTCAATGTGGATGGTGTGGTCAAAGGGAACCCGAGCCCAACATGTGGAGGTAGTATCCTATGAAACCACGCAGGGAGTATCATCTTTGTTTTCTCATCTTTCTATGGAGTACAGACTAACACGGCAGCCGAAGCTATGGCGATACGTGATGGCTTGCTCCTCTACGAGGAGCGAAACCTTCATAATATAATCCTAGAAACAGACTCACAATTGTTGGTTAACGTGCTCCGTGCAAGCTCATGCTCCTAGTGGTGTCTACTGAGTCTGACAAGACATCATGCGATGTCGCGCACCCTTGGCTAGTTGAGCAATGGGAACCAGATAGTAGATGCCCTTAGCAACTATGTGGTATGCTCTCACACCCCCTCCCTATACATCACTTGGTAGGACCTTCCTCAAGCGGCTCACGACTGCCATCATGTCAAGAACCTCGACTTGCCCACTCTCTACACACATCACATCCTATTGAATGTTGGCCATCGCGAGTGACATATTGCATGGAGTATTAGAGGCGAGAGTGTGCAACCTCTCGCCTAACTATTGTACCATGTGTGCACCTCCTCGATGATATCTAATGATGGCGCGAAGACCATTTATACTCCATGCATCACCACCTCTATGGGGCATGAGCACGCTATGGGCACATGTGGCCTTCTCCGAGAGCTTCACTGGTATCACATTTGTATATTTTTCTTTTTTCCATAATGGGTGTGAGCGAGTAGGGTTCGGGTCCAATTGGGATATTTACGCTTGCTCCATACCCATAAACACTTATAAACACTTCACTTAATATATAACACATCTCCGGGTGGCATTCAAGGAACAATTGGATCGATCTACGGGCACAACTCTTGGGTAGGCCATATCCGGCACTGTGTTTTTTGCCAATAAAAAAAGATGAGGATTTCTATGAAAATTTTGCAAAGAGTTTTAAAAAATATTCCCTAAAAGTATAAATAGAAGGTACACCCTCATTTGAAAACCATGCAAGTCAGTCTTAGTGCCCCCACCACTCTTTCTTCTCTTCCCCTTATCGAAGTGTTGTGGTTTGAAGATTGTGTGGATACTTCTATAGGCCATACATCTAAACAGCTTAAAGATGCTCACTTTATATGTGAAAAAGGTGATTTTTATTTTGTTTTTATATGATTTTGGCTTTCAGATCTCTCTTTGATCCAATATTCCACTATGTAATCGAGTTGGGATTGTGTCGATTGAGGCCCCAAACTCCCATCAACTAATGTCAATAATATGACATGCAATGGGCCTTCACCTTGAAGTGAAACCATGATGGTTCTATCACTTGTCATAAGACTCATATTGTTGCTTGTGGCTTTCCTCAAGCCTATGGCATTAACTACTCTGAGACTTTCTTTCATCTAGGCAATATGTTGATACATTTAAGCTCAACGGCAAGTTTGTCCAATTAGAACTGCCACATGGCAATAGCAGCCATGCAGATTGAAAGTATTACCTCTTATTTTTATCTTTCATTTTTTACGTCTAGATGGGCCCATCAATAGTAGAATTCAATCAATCAGCTCATCGTTCAGATCGGCAACCCCCAAGCACAACCTTCATCAGCAGCAATGAAGCACCATATATAGAGATAGAGATATAGATAGTTATATATATGTAGCGATAGAGATAGAGACAAAGATAGAGATAGTTATATATATGTAGCCATAGAGATAGAGACAGAGATAGAGATAGAGATAGTAATATATATGTAGCGATAGAGATAGAGATAGAGATTGAGATAGTTATAGATCTGTAGCGATAGAGATAGAGATAGTTATATATATATGTAGCGATAGAGATAGAGACAAAGATAGAGATAGAGATAGTTATATATCTGTAGCGATAGCGAAAGAGATAGAGATAGAGGTAGAGATAGAGGTATATTATTTGTGACGATAGATATAGAGATATAGAGAGATAGAGATAAAGATGAATATAGAGAGAGAGATAGCGATGGAGATAGAGATAAAGATAGAGATAGATTTATAGATAGAGATCGAGATAGAAATAAAAAAATATATATGTAGAGAGAGATAGAGATAAATATATATAGAGAGAGATAGAGATAAAAAGAGAGAGAGAGAGATATATATATATATATATAGAGAGAGAGAGAGATAGTAGTAGAGACAGACAGAGACTGAGGCAGATATAGATATAGAGACAGAAACAGATAGAGATAGAGATAGAGATGGAGACAGATAGAGATAGAAATAGAGATATAGAAAGATATAGAAACATAGACATATTGATAGTGATAGAGAAAGAGATAGAGATAGAAATAGAGATACAGAAAGAAATAGAAAATAGACATATAGATAGTGATAGGGATAGAGATACCGTGGATTATGACATAGTTGATATATACAGAGATATAGTGGATAGAGATAGAAATCGAAATTGAAATAGTGATAGAGATACACTGGGCTTATTTATACAGAGAGTGGTGAAGAATTAATCGTCTACCTCGAGAGGAGAGAGACAGTCGGAACGGCCATGGGAGACTTTGAGAACCAGGTCAAGGAGCGTGCGAAGGAGCTGAAGCACCTCATCAAGAAGGGGATGAAGGTGGTCAGTCAGTCCTGCAAGAAAGGCTGGCACAAGCTCCGCAACATCAGGCGCGGTTAGTTGTTGTTCTAGATTATAATTTGTCCATCGCGATCCATTTTTTTCTCGATTTTTATATTTTTGGTTGATGATCGACTGCACGAAGAATATTTCTGGTTGTAAGATGGAACGCTATGATCTGGTTGATCTCCTTGAACTCGTGTAATATTTGTTCGTACGTTTCAAACCTGCTCGTTCTTGGAGATTCCGCGGCTTTATACCTCGGATTTAGAGATAGATTTGCTGATTTCGCGATGATTGTTGAATAAGCCGATCAATCTAGGGTTAAATTAGCCGATCGTCATTGAGCGAGGATTCGGTAAGGCGACTTAAAGCTCGCGGTGATCGACTCGTGCAGTGGATTTTCTTCCGAAACTTCGATTCATATTTTGAATTTTAGCGTTCAGTAAAATGATCGATCTACGTTTAGATCTGCCACTAATTCATCGAAACCCGGATTCATATTTTGAATCTAAAAGTTGAATAAAATTAGCCGATATGGTTTTCGATCTGCCACATTGAGAGTCCGTTTCGTCATCCGTCATTTCAACTTCGTCATCCCGTTTCGTCCAAGTGGATTGACGGATGACTGAACGGACTAGTATCCGTCATTCGTCATTCGATATCCATCATCTGTAACGGATGACGGATGACGACATTTATAAACGAATGACGGAACGTATCGATGACTATATCGGATGACGGTGAAAATTGGCAGAAAATTTTCCATTCGTTCTTTTTTTTAGTTTTCTGCTTCTCTCCTCCAACTTTAGTCTAGTATTTTGCTGCTTATTCCCTTCAACTTTCATGTTCAAACCATTTCATCTTCCTCAAATATGATATTCAAACGGCTGCTTCTTCTGTATTTCTTACAATTCCTTATTCAAGTTGGAAATTGATTATTATGATGTGGATTGAATCCCAAAATAGACCTTTCCATGGCCCAAAAGAATATTTGTTTGTAGCCACGGTTGGGATTTAAAGACCCAGTTATTGACTTGTAACTGATTGATGCAACAACCTAAAATTCAAAAATTGTATAAGAAAACAACATATATTATAAGAAACCATAACTTTAATTACAAACACCACGTTGGGGACGAACAAAGATAAAAAAAACAGGGATTTCCAAGGTCCAGTCTGTCATAATTTCTGAAGATATAAGAGAGGAGAGATAGAGCATCTCCTTGTGAGCAGTGGCTTCGAGGACCCATCTTACGTGGATGAATGAGATGCAGAGGGAGAGATGGATGGATGGATGGTGGAGGTAATAAACGTAAGAGAGGAAAAGAGAGGGATGTGAGATGGAGTTACAAGAGGGATGTTAGAGAGACGGTGAAAGAGATGGAAGGTGGAGTAAGCATGTAAACTTAAGAGAGTCATATATGAGAGGGAGATAAATACGGTTGTGGAAGCATGCAAATGTAAATGACATTGTAGATAAATGGATAGAAGGTAAGTAGGTCCGATTTGTGGATAAATGTATAAATGAACATGTAGAGAGGATGAAGATTTGAGATACGAAAATTTTGTCACTATAAAGGGATAGATGGACGACGAGTGAACTGTAACGTATGGCAATTCAGAAAGGGGGTCGTGCTCATACCGTGCTGGAAAGAAGTGTCCGTGGGGCAAAAAGTGTATGACGAGCTTGACGACCCTTGGGATCAGGCCTCCGTCAAGGAAATATTCTGCAATAACAGTAAGAAGAAACGTTAGATACAATAAAATATTCAGAAAAATACTTACGAAAATTAAGAAACCAAATACCTCGGCCGTGTCTTCAGATGGAGGCGAGTCGATAACATCGCCAGTTTGAGTTGTAGGGCGCATCCAATAGTATAATGCACACAACATCTCAATACTCTCGACATCCAAGTTTGATCGTTCTGGAGAGACAATATTACTTCCGACTAAAAATAGACGCTCTGCTGGTGTACTTGTTTCTGGCACAGAAAGGTACTCCATAGCTAACTTTGCGAGGTGTGGGTAAGCCCGGGCACCGGTGACCATCCACCATTTAAGAGGGCTTTCACCGTCTTGCGTAAGGGGCTCGTTGAGGTAGGCATCCAACTCCTGCTCAGGTCTTGCTTTTGGCTTAGAATGAATGTTAGCTTTGGCCTCCTTTATTGTCTTCGCAATTGCAGGAGTAAGCTGCTGATGGTCTCCATCATCATCCACCTCAACCTGTTCGGGATGGTCATCAATACGTTGTGAATTTTGTAGCCAGGATCGCAGATATGCAATAGAGTCTTCAAGAGTTCGTTGATCAAGGAGAGCCATTTTTGTTGCCGGGTCAAGTAAAGCTGCTGCTGCGATGCATTGATTGCGACGTATGATACTCTCGTATTTGGAAAATTTATTAGTCATCGCCACACAAGCGTCCCTGATATGTTCCCTTTGTGAGTTTGGTAGCATGTTCATCACTGCAAATATACCATCCCTGTCAAACCGGTCTAGGACATCGTTAAGGTGATTTGCTATAGTCTTGATTACGACGAGCACCATCGTTGCGGTAACAACCTTGGAACTACTAATGAAGTTTGTTACTTCAAGAAAGACTTCTAAGATTTTGCTGAAATCTTCCAACATCAGCCACTCGTCTGCCTCTAATGTATAATTCTTCGTGCTCGTCGATATGAGCACACGCGCCATGTGATCTAGAACCTCTCGCTTATCTATGGCACCTCGCAGCATAGTGTACATCGAGTTCCACCTTGTTGGGCAGTCCAGCGGCACTTTATTGTTGTTTGGCATATTGAAATTCTGGCATATCTGCATGTAGTCTGCCCTCCTCTGGGATGAGCGAGAAATAGCCTTCACTAATTCACGAACGCGGGCCACTGCCTCCCCTAGGGAGGTGCAGGTGCGGCCGTACGATGTGTTGATGGGATCTCCGACTTCGTCAAACACAGACATCTCTGTTTCCTTTGGTGTCGCACATAATGTTTTTAACCCCTCCTGCACGATCAGGTTCAAGACATGTGCAACACATGGCACATGTCGGTCACTACTAAAATCGGGATTCATGACATGCAAACTTATCGATAGAAAGTGCATCATAGTACTGTTATTCGCAGCGTTGTCGGTGGTGACAGTAGAAATCTGCATGTTATTCAAAATTGAGGTGCAAAATCTAAAATAATTATGGCCAATAACAAGTTGGTTTTGGAATATTTATCATACCTTCGATTGAAGGTTGAAATCTTCGAGGACCGCAAGGACTAGTCCGCTCATCGTCTCACCGTCGTGCTTGTCTTTGATGTGCCGTAGTCCAAGCACCTGCTCTTCAAGCTTCCATTTTGTATCGACCCAATGTCCGGTTATGCCTAACATCGAATGGCCGTTTGGAGTAGTCCAGGCGTCTACCGTGAGGGCCACACGGCGGACGTCACGAAACCTATTCGCGATGGCTGTTTTCAGTTGGGTGTAGACTGTCCTACCGGTCTCCTTAATAGCCCAGCGTCCATACATCTTAACGTTGGACTGAGCTCTAAATCTCCATGCCCGTTGGAATTGCTCGGTATCGGCAAAGGACCAAGGCAATGCACTACGAGCAATTAGCCGGAGAATTTCTTGCCTCTCCGTTTCCGGAGTTACTCCAGTGAAGTACTGCTTTGTGGATGAAAAATTTGCAAACACCTCCGCAACAGAACGGTGCGGTGAGGAAGCACCTTTAAGTTCATAGTGCACCTTTCGATGAACCGTTACCAAATGTCGCCAGAAAACATTTGTGCTCCCATCATCTACGAGAATGGGCATACTCATCATATGAGTGAGACTAGATAGTGTTATTCTATCTGGATACTTCGATGTCCTTCTCGCGTATCCTTTAAATAGGAATATTTAGAACACATGCTTAAACACTAACGATCTCTGTATTACGATCTCATCATAATTCACTAAGACCGATCATATATTCATGGAATTCATTAAAAGCATCATACGTGCACTATAATGAATATGTTTAATTAATGAATATGGTACGAGATGTGGAATGTGTGATGGGCTTGCCAGCCACATATATTTCCATCAAGTGGTTTGGTGAAGTCTCTAAGAAACACTATAAAAATATCAGAAAATTAGTTTTGTGATGATTTTCTAATGCATTAGTCCTAACCAAGATAACGAATTAGTGTTTGATTGTTGACTATGATCAAAGTGATTTCAGCAGTAGAGAAAACAATATGTCATTAAGGAATTAGTTGAATCATTTGAACTTTCTGTAATAGATGATGCTATACAGAACATCACATGGTGGCAACTTGACCTATTTATTGGATTAAATTTATTTTTCATTAATAAATATATAACGGATATATTTTATTAATTTGGATAACACATAAATCATTTCTTTATTTAATTTGTTGATTAACTATGCTGGTACATGGGTCTAGAGATTCATATGCATCATGTTTATTAGATACTAGAGGAAAAAATTAAAGTGCAACAGTTTTTATGAGAACTCCATTAAGTATAAAAGGATCCAAAGTCCTAACTGAGAAATATGCATACATTTCTCCATGGACACCCAATTATTCTCCTTTTTTCTTGAACATCATCCCATCTTAATGTGACTAGAATGGTGTTAAGATGTGTGACTAGAGATAACTCATTCAAGGAACCAAACAGTTGTATGCGACTCCATGTAATGCGATTTGATCATCAATGTATTTTTTAAGGTTCAATCCATTTCATATTTCTACTCCACGAATTTATCTCAGACCCTTATTCATGGCTGAACCTGGTACCTCATAAATAATTACATTACAACAAAATTTGTGTTATGATAAAATTGTCTCATTATTTAAGCATGTATTAATTATTTTTATCATTATTTATGATTATTTTGTAAGAAGATTATAATTTGTGATTGATATGATTAAGAAAATAAGAACTAAAATTTAAAATGTAAGTTTTTGGGATATATTTTGATATTTGTGTATTGAGACTGTATTGAAGTTACTGCAAAGAATATATGTTGAAATTTAAATTAAAAAGAGGACATCTTGAGCTGACTGAATTTTTTTATGGGAAAAATAAGGGGCAAAGTATGAACAAACCAGGGAGTTATGCTTGAAGACCGATCTAGCCATGCCATGGATGCCACCCAGGGGGTTTTATATATGTAAATATTGGGTACTTTGAAAGAGTTTATAGGCATAGGGCGAGCATAAATATCACAATGACACATGGACCCAACTCACCCACACCCATTACCAATGCATGGAGCAGGTGTCATCTAGGCACTCATCAAGTATTATCGTAGAGCTTCGAGAAGAATACAGCGCCAGGGTGGGACATCGTGCACTTATATGTACTGAGGTTGGTATTTATATATACTGAGGCTATATTAATTTAATATGAGCCATTTTCCAATTTAGATTATATGAAAATATTAGTATTTATAAAATGCAAATCCACACATAATTTTAGTTTTCCATATAAGTGATGACTTGATGTTGATCCACTTGGGTATGGAAAATCTGTGAATTATTTTTTTAGATTATTGTGATTGGATAATTTGTTTAAACATTTATAAACAGGGGATCATAACCCATATCGAAAATTACAATATACCCTAAATTGAGAGAGAATTTTTTGTTCGGTCCAGTATGCCCAAATTTTGGTCCTGATTTGTATTCCATATTGAGAACCAATATTAGACTGAAGATAATAATAATAAAAATATTCAAAATTCAAATAAGATTATATTATATGGCTAAGTATTTATTTCATGGTAATAACTACTTTCCCTTGATATTTTAAAAGTAGATGTTTTGGTGATGTGAATGGAGAGATATAACTGACGGGTGCTTAATCTGAGCTTAAAATAATATTTCACATATATATATATTCAATTTTATGATAGTTTTTAAAGTTATTTTAAAAACTAAATGTAGCAAAGAAAATTTTAAATAACCATCCCTACGTTAAATTTACTTCTTATTTAAAGAATGCATGGAGATATTTAAAATGATAATATTAGCTTTAAATATGAGTCATTATTAGTTTTTGTAAAAAATGGGTTTACCATCCTAATGAGGAGGTTGGATCTACAATGTAAACATATCTTGAAATTTAGTATTTCCAATGAATAATGTAGTTTTTTATAACTTTAGTGAAATAGAATAAAAAGGACAAGACAATGCATGTATACTACTTTGAGATAACCTCTAGGTCCATTATCAACTCTCACGTGAGTATTGTTGAAAAATTCAAAAATATATATAATTTTCTTTTACCTAATTTACCAATGACGATTCGAGATTTTTGTCAAAGGGAAAGTTGGGAAAAATCTACATAGAGAAGATGGATTTGTGTATTTCTGGTACTAGTTGAGTTTGTAGCTGAGTTTTTGAATGAATATAGAAAAAAAATAATTCTTGAATAAAAAAGTCAATTTTGAACTAATTGATCATTATCACTAAAAAGGGGAAATGCAAATAATTCCATGAATTTTGAACTTAAAAAAATCAATTTGATCAATGAACGAGAGACCAAATTAGGGAAAAGCAATTTTAACCAAGATACAAAGATAAAACTGAAATATGTTAGTTTCAAAATGATCCAGCCAGCATCATACCAATAGACTCGTGTGCATTTCCAAATACGATAACACTATTGGTTCAAACTGAATTTTCTCCTTCAAATTTCAATCAAATTGTATGATCCTGGGCTAAGAAAATCATCTGTGAATCTGATTTTAAATGAGTCAAAAATCACATTTTACAATGGAGCTTTGTTTCACTATAGCAAAAATATTTGAGTCTGGTCTGGAAGAGAAAAATCCTTAGGTAAAAACACAGGTAAGATGATATACTTAGGTCTTGTCTTTGGTGGAGATCAAGCGGCCACGAACATGACTATTATTCCTTTAACAATGCCACCTGAAATTTTGATGATGTTTTGTTCAATTTCAATCATTTCAGGATTCTTCAAGTGAATAAAATGTAAGATGATGAGTATGCCAAGATGAAACAAATTCCTTCCAAGGAAGAGTGCCTTCTTTACTACCTACTGCCACTTGGGAGCTGATGAACCCTAAATGTGGCATGAATTTATCCATATCCTAAGGCCATTTTTGGGATCATTTTATATATATTGTCTTTATTTTTATGATAATTTTCATAATACGCATTAAATATAGTAATTTGGTATTATGGGCTCTATGCAGGAGTGTGTAGAAGCACTCAAGCCAGCCTAGAGCAAGGGAGCGCTGACACGCGTAAAGAGTCCCATCACGGCTCATACGAGACTCAGAAGAGTGAGCCCATAATGAGTCCATAGAGGCCACAGATGGACATGGATGTGCACACGAGGGAGGAAATATTTATTTTATTCATATGATATCCTTAGTTGAAATTTTTATACTTGTTTCACTTTTTAAGGTTATCAATATGGTATATAGCCCAACACACTGCTTTCTGATTGTGTCTGGGTGGACAATGTACAACATAATGAAACATGGCCCATTGGGCTGCAACATTGAGAAATTAGAAAGAAAACATAAGCAAGCTTCAAGCTGAACCGGTCGGAAGCTCATGTCATGTCGGGATGCTTTAAGTGAGAGGATATAATCTCAATCGTCTGACCTTCTTAAGGAAGATCAGACGGTGGGATCTGTCCCATAGTATTAAAATTTACTTCTTTTTCTTCTCAGTCTTCTGATTGGTTGCGGATGATGACGCAATAGCTGGGCCAAGTGACGAGCAAATCAGAGTATGAGGTGCTGATGGGGTAGTTCACAGGGTTGATGATGCGGCAGCTAATCTGGAGATGGGGTGCACCAACTAACAGGGGTCCATGACTGATTTAATCACAGCCTTTAACCCCTTATATACAAGATCCAATGATTAAAGGGCAGATATGTAATCTACTCCCTTGGTCATTGTCCTCCTTCGTTCGAACGGAGGTTGTTGGTCAAGGGGTGCTTGTCATGGCAATCGAACTGCTTGTAAGGATCCCACATGACCAGCCCATGAGATTGACGTTCAGGGGCAGTCCTCCCCATGCTTTTAAACGTCTCAGAAGACCTAATCCGGGCATCTTCATGGCAGAAGGAAAGAGCGCCAGCAGAGGTCCCTTTCAGAGCTTAGTGTGAGCGTGGAGTTGTGATAGCTCTGCCACTAAGCTACCAGCTCGAGAAGACATCAGAGAAAGGCTAAAAAATAATAATCTGTACCAACATGAAGGAGAAGAAAGGGTGAAACTGCACAGCAAAGCTAGGGGACGGTGATCGACATCCCCACCCCATTCTTATTCAGGTTGAAGTATTTCTAGCTCAATCTGATTGAAAGTTGGTCTATAAAAATAGAAGAATTGATAAGTTTTATGTGAAGGAGATTTTGATTTCATCCTATTTCTATCTCGCGACCTCTTTGAGGCATTCTATCGAACACCTACAGGGTGTCAACATAACTATCCAATTTTATCTCAATTTTTATTTCATAAAAAATACTAAAAATACTTCTTAAATATATCTACCTATATATATTTTATTACTATCCTTCTAAGACAATCATAAAAATAAAATCCTAAAAATACCCATTAAAATTCATATTACTAATCTTCTTAATTTTTCTACCTCTTCTTAATCTCTCCATCTACTTAACTCAACTATCTTAAATATCCTCCTCATCTAACTGCTCAATTCTCTTCTACATTAGATAATCCTTACTCTCCTATCTATCCCTCTTACTCTTAAATTCTAAGCATATCTATATATGCTAGTATTTGTGTCCTCCATTAATCTATAGCTTAACATGTAATCCCTTCTTTGCCCTATCATAAGTATTACTTCTTTTTTCTTGATTATTCTTCTCACTTCATACTAAGCTAAATACTTCTATCAATTAACTTCTTACACCTTATTAACATAAAATATTATTCACAATCTAATTAAATATTAATATCTATCATTATCATATCCATCCCCTATCTTTCACATAACTTACTATTAATTAAATAAACAACCTTCTTATCTTCTATTAGGAATAGTCTATTATTATTCTATCCATCTTAATTATCTTAATAACTCTTATACTACCTATCTTAGTATCTTCCTTTATTCTAAAAATATACATCTAATTCATAATCTTACTTGCTTACTAACTTGAAAATAAATACAAAAATTAATCAAAAGAGCTGATATAATAATCTTAACTTATCACTATCTCAACTCCTCTTCTAACTATTTCTCTCTATCACTACTTACTAGTAGTTATTATTACATATAATCTTAATTCTCTTTAACTATAACTCAGCAATTAAATTCATCTCTAAAGGCCAGTCCTCGTGAAGACGACCTCGCTCCTACTATACATTTGAGAAGGGAAGGACATGGTCTGACCGAAATTCGGTCCGACCGGACCGAACCAGACCGTTGGTCAGCCTTTTTAGGGCTGACCGAACCTTCCTGTCCGCGTCCGGTTTGCTTGTTGAAACCAGACCGAAGACCGGCCCTCTCTCTCACCCTCTATCCCTCTCTCGCTCTCTTTTTCTCGCCTTCGCTCACCCTCTTCCTCTTTCCTTCTTGTTTTCTCTCTCTCTCGTCATCTCTTCCTCTCTCCCACTCATTTTCTCTCTCTCTCTCGTCCTCTCTCCCCCTCTCTTGCTCCTCTCTCCCGCTCTCCTGGTCATTCTCTCTCCTCTCTCTCTCACCCTCTCTCCTCTAGTTCTCTCCCTCTCTCTCTTTTTCTCCTACCAATAACCCAATGTCTCTCATACCACCTACCCCAATCAATATCAATCCTCAAAGCTAATATCCACCGACCAACCTACCTGATAATGAGTCTCCTGTACAAAATGTACACTCCAACTACACCTCCTACACCACAAACAACCTCAACTGATTCCTCTCCAACAACTGGACCCCTAACCTCTGGCTCTAGCTCCACTCCTTCGAAACGATCTAAAACATCTCTGAATTGTATCATACCTCTACAAAACATCCCTTTCCAGTGTGTCTTACTTCACAAACTAACTCTCTAGAACCTACGACAATAGACATTACACTCCAAGACCACGTATGGAGAAAGCCATGACTGAAGAATACTCAGCTCTCATAAGCAATCACACATGGGATCTAGTTCCCCCTCCATCCAACACAAAATTAGTTGGATGCAAATGGATTTTTCGTACAAAATTAAAATCTGATGGCTCCTTCGATCAGTGCAAGGCTCGACTGGTAGCTCAAGGCTTCAGTCAAAGTTCAGGTATAGACTATCATGAAACCTTTAGTCCCGTTCTTAAAATGACTTCTCTTTGCACTCTCCTCTCTCTTGATGCAAGAAATACATGACATATTCATCAAATCGATATATCAAATGCTTTCCTTCACGATGATCTATCTGAAATTATGTATATGCATCAACCACCAGGATTTGTTTCTCCCCATCATGCTAATTCTGTTTGTCGATTACAAAAATCACTTTATGGTTTCAAACAGGCATCGCGTGCCTGGTTTCAAAAATTAAGTCAATTCTTCACTAGTAACAACTTCACAGGGTCATGTACTGATCCTTCATTATTTTTTCAATTTAACAATAAAATACCACAATATGTACTTGTTTATGTTGATGATATATTAATCTTAAGTCCTAGTGCAGATAGTATTTCTCACACCATTTCAGAGTTAAGCAAACAGTTTGTCGTTGGAGATCTTGGACCAGCCACAAGCTTTCTCGACATTCAACTTCAACACAATCAGGTCGGTCTTTCTCTCTCTCAGGAATCATATGCCATCAAGATTCTTCAATTGGCTAAAAGGACTGAGTGCAAGCCACTCCCTACTCCTTGCTCAGCTACAAGTTCCTATCAACAGGACTCAAAAAGCCACTCTAATAACAATGGTACTCTTTACCACGAAATTGTTGGCAGTTTGCAGTATTTAGCACTCACTCGCCCTGATATCGCATTTGATGACAATAAAGCATGCCAGTTCATGCATGATCCTCAACCATGTCATTGGAAACAGCTTAAGCATCTTCTTCGTTATCTAAAAGGAACTTCCAATTTTTCGTTACAATTCTATAGTAACTCACCACACACTCTTCACATCTTCAGTGATGCAGACTGGGTTGGCGATCCTCTAGATCGTAAATCCACTAGGGGTTATTTGTTCACAATCTTATTAGCATGGCCTCCAAGAAACAGACAACCGTAGCTCGCTCCAGCACAGAAGCAGAATACAAGGCTATTGCCAATGCCACTACTGAACTCATCTGGATAAAATCTCTCCTTAAAGAACTACAAATTAAGTTAATTTCTCTTTACTATGGTGTGACAATATCGGTGCTACCTATTTAAGTAAAAATCCTGTTTTTCATGCTCGCACTAAACATATTGAAATTGATTATCATTTCGTTCGAGATCATGTCTCTCTATGCAGGTCTCCTATATCTCTACATGTGATCAACTTGCTGATCTTCTAGCCAAGCCGCTTCCTCGTGCTCGGTTCTGTCTTCTGCATTCCAAACTCAACCTTCAGTCAGGCATGAGTTTGCGGGGGGCTGCTAAGGACACGTGTCAGACGACTAAGTCAGAAGCCACACCGCCGCCTACCGCCGCCGCTTGCACCGAAGCATTGCACACCATAACATGACATGATATTCATCATGATTAACTTACCGTCGAATTTCATTTGAATCTCTTAAGAACATTTTATGGTGAAGGAACATCCGTTCCTATAAATACTCATGTATATCCTTCTCAAGTAGTGTGGAATAACATTTTTTTCCATTACTTATCTTTTTACTCTTTCTCTTCCAACTTCTTTGTTGATTTCTCACCAGTCTCTCACCCCCTCTCTCCCCCTCTCTCTTTCTCGTTCTCTCGGTCTCTCACCTAGTTCTCTCCCCCTCTCTCTTTCTCGTTCTCTCTATCTCTCACCCCCTCTCTCTCCCTCTCTCTTTCTTGTTCTCTCTCTCTCTGCCCCCTCTCTCCCATAGTCTCAGTCTCATTCTCCTACTTGTTCGCTCTCCCTCTCTCACGTTTCTTAACACCTAACTCTCGCCCTCTCCCCCACTCTCACTCTCTCCCTCTTGTTTTCTATTACTCTATCTCTCTCTCTCTCTCTCTCTCTCTCTCTCTCTCTCTCTCTCTCTCTCTCTCTCTCTCTCCCATTATTTCTCTACCCTCTCTCTCGTTCATTCTCTTGCGCTTTCTCTGTCTCTCTCTGTCGTCCTCTCTCCCGTTATTTCTCTACCCTCTCTCTCCTTCATTCTCTTGCGCTTTCTCTCTCTCTCTCTCTCATTATCCAATACTGCTTTGTCTCCGGAGAGATATAGAGGGAACTTAACATGTAGATGTGGCGAGACGGCCAAGTCAACTTAACACGAAATTGCACATTGGACTAGTCAACTTGACCGACCTAGGACCAGACAGGACTGAGACCCAGACCGGACCGAACTTCAGGTCTAGGTTTAGGTTTTCGGTAAAACTGGACTGAGACCGGACCGTGTCTTTCCCTACATTTGAGTGAGTTTTCTATTTTAATAAATTTATTTGATTTAGGCAAATTTATCCACAACAACAATATTATTAACATATGTGATTTTCTTTCATAGGGAGCACCATTTTGGCACTGGCTTGGCCCACCCACCACATTAGCGTGATACTAGGATGCCATCTTATTGTGCATGTCATGTCAACATGGGCGGCCTTTTATTGGGCCTATTTTGTATATATATGTAAAAAGATATAATTTGGGCCTATTTTTTTATATGCATACCAGTCCTTTTGTTCTACTATATAATTTTCCTCTTCCTCTATCTCATCTTTCTCCACAATACTACATCACAACATCTTGGAAAACTCCATAATGATGATTAAAAGGTCAAACTAATACACAATCCTTTATCCTAAAACTAATGCAGAATAAGAATTTAAGCTCATTAATTTGAAACAGACAAAACTTTGCAAATTACCTAAAATCACTTAAAATATTTGTATTTTTGTACCCAAAACACAACAGTGATTGTCTAATTAATAATATCTTGACAAATCTACAGTACCAACAAGATAGAAAAAAAGGATTGTTTAAATTCAGATATGTATGCTCAGCAAAAGTTGACTTTCTAAACCATTAATTTTCTCCGTTTTAACCTTAATTGGCCTCCTTTCATTAATTTCCTTCATTATTAAATTAGTTGGGCTATTAGTCTATTACCAATCATAAATAAGACGTATACCGTTGGGAATTTGATCGTTGACCGTTACTGATAAATCCAATCTCCGCCGTTGGATGGAATCCAAGCGGTCGGGATCTCCGCAGCCGATGGAGCATTCCTATTGGTCCACGTGTACTGACAAGTCAGCCTTCGTTCTTTCTGACGGACTATAAATAAGATAGATCAGCGAGAAAAAAAATAGAAGAGAAAAAGAAACTCCAAGTCTTGAAGTCAACGCTATCGTCTGCAGTCGCCATGGATCTATCACTCAAGAATCTCGAATCCTGTCTCTTGTTCTGCCTTTTGGTAGCAGGTGAATTTTTGCGCTAATTGTAGTCTGATATTCTTGGTAGATGCCGTCGAATTGAGGAGTGTCACCGTGAATTTGAGTGCAGCGGATGAATGCCGGAAAGAAATGGTTTTTGATTTACACTTCGGTGCATTGATTTTGGTTTTTTTCTTACTTCTTCGTTATTTTAATTTGGTTTGTTTTTTTAGCTCTTTCCCCCCTGTCTTCTTCGTACCTTGATTTAAGGGTTTAGCAAAAGTTTTGAAACCTCGAAGAATATTTTGGTACAACTGATTTCAACCCGTGAAAGTTTTCTTCATCCTGTTTTCTCGTTTCTCTTCTCGATTCTGTGTTTTTTTCAAGGGTGTATCGGATCGGATTTTATCTTTTGCATTAGTGAACTTCTCAGAAATATGAGGGGCATGTAAAGTAAATGGATAAAGAGCATTGTAGGGCCAAGAGCTACTAAATACTTGGTGCTGGCCTCATTTTCCGGCACCATCTCCGTCTGGATAACCGGATTAGAGAGTTGATGGATTTATGATCTGATGTAGAGCTACATTTGAACATGAAAGGAAAATTTTGGTCATGGTTTTGCTAGATCAGTTAGGGATTGTGAATCGTCCATGGATGTGACACATTATTTGAATATAGATTGGATTCTCTAACGGAAAGATCTCGGAATTATTTCGGAATTCATTATCCAAATCTGTAAGTAACACGCTATTCGTCTGAATATAAATCTCGGCCAGAGAACCATCAGACTTCTCTTTGTTCTTCGATGGTATCATTCAGATTGGAAGGGATGAAAGATTTGATATTTTTTTCTTGCAGGCTATTTATTCTCATTTACAGTGGCAATAAACGAGGGCAGCAAACTGGGGACTGTGATTGGCATCGACCTGGGTACAACTTACTCTTGTGTCGGAGTTTATAAGAACGGCCGGGTGGAAATAATAGCCAATGACCAGGGAAACCGTATCACCCCTTCATGGGTGGCCTTCACTGACTCTGAAAGACTAATTGGAGAGGCTGCCAAAAACCAGGCGCCTGTTAACCCCGAAAGAACAATCTTTGACGTCAAAAGGCTCATTGGAAGAAGGTGAATTCTTCTTGCATTCTTCCTATAAAATTTTACCAGGTTGGGATGCCCGTTGATTAATTTTTAAATTTATTAATTTCAGCTTTGATGACAAAGAAGTTCAAAAGGACATGAAACTGGTCCCCTATAAGATAATGAACAAGGAGGGTAAACCCTATATCCAGGTCCAGGCAAAAGATGGGCATACTAAGGTGTTCAGCCCGGAGGAGATCAGTGCTATGGTTTTGACCAGGATGAAGGAGACTGCCGAAGCCTCTCTTGGAAAGAAAATCAATGATGCTGTAGTCACTGTCCCAGGTAAGATCATTAAGAACGAAAAAGATACATTAAAATCTTTTAATTTTGTATAAACAACAGTTCTCTGCACTTTTTTAAAATGCACATTGCACTCTCTCGTGTCGCAGCGTATTTCAATGATGCTCAGAGACAGGCCACCAAGGATGCTGGCACTATTGCAGGGCTCAATGTTGTCCGAATTATCAATGAACCCACCGCCGCCGCCATCGCCTACGGCCTGGATAAACAAGGCGGCGAGCATAACATCCTGGTCTTCGACCTTGGCGGAGGGACCTTTGACGTCAGCATTCTGGCTATTGACAATGGAGTTTTTGAGGTTCTTGCCACAAATGGTGACACCCATCTCGGAGGTAGCCCAAGACCCCTCTGGTCAACCCAGTAGACTCCTGAGTAGGGTTCTGTGTCAATGAAGACAATGGACGATGACCATGGATGATGATGATGATGAATTGTCATCTATATCAGGTTTTTAAGAGCCATCATCATCATCAAAGCCATCCATCATTGGTGAATTTTATCTTCATAAAGTGTCCAAGAGTCATCATAGTCATCGTCATGTATCTTTTCCAAGTAAGATATAGCATTTTATCTTTTCTTGAAGAAAGATAGACCATTTGGTGTGCTGATCATCATCATCATCATCATCATTGAGTTTCCAAGGACAATCACTGTCATCATCACCCATCCGTGGGATTTGTCATAGACTTAATCCAAGATACACATGAATGTTGATGAGGATGACAATGCTGAAATTTGGTATCACTGCTAAGCCTACTCCTGGGTTTCATTTTTTGTTGACCATTGACTTCAGGGGAGGACTTTGACCAGAGAATAATGGAGCATTTCATCAAGTTGATAAAGAAGAAGCACGGAAAGGACATCAGCGGAGACAGCCGTGCACTGGGCAAGCTGAGGAGGGAGGCAGAGAGGGCAAAGAGGGCCCTCAGTAGCCAGCACCAGGTCAGACTAGAGATCGAGTCACTGTATGACGGGGTTGATTTCTCAGAGCCATTTACCCGGGCCCGGTTTGAAGAGTTGAACGGGGACCTGTTCAAAATGACCATGGGCCCAGTCAAGAAGGCCTTGGAGGATGCTCGTTTAAAGAAGTCTCAAATCGAAGAGATTGTCCTCGTTGGGGGAAGCACTCGCATTCCCAAAATTCAGGAGCTGTTGAAAGAGTTCTTTGACGGGAAGGAGCCCAACAAAGAGATCAATCCAGATGAAGCTGTTGCCTTTGGCGCAGCCGTCCAAGGGAGTATTTTGAGCGGCGAGGGTGGGGAAGAAACCAAAGGTGATAATATAGCTGATTTTCTTATTTTTGCATGATTTTTTTTACAGAGAAGGAGAGGAGAGGAGAGTAGGGATCAGCATCACCGATGGTGATTAGATGAGAGTAGGGATCAGCATCATCATCATTGAGTTTCAAGTTCTGGCATCATCATCATCACTGTCATCCAATTTCTGAGAGAAGTAATTATCATTGTCATCCATTTGCCTTCCAAGCTAAGATAGAGCATTGAAACATGTCTCTTCAATCTTGTTATCATCTGTTTTTCAATGCATGTAGTCGTCAATTGTCATAATCACCCATCTGTCGAATTTGCCATCTCATATTCATCGTCATTCATCCAAGTGACACGCAGGTGACAAAGACAAAATTTAGGGATGTCTCTAATTTTCAAAGAGTTTGATGGCCAGATTTGCTGCTCTTGGATGTGACACCGCTGACGCTTGGGATTGAGACTATTGGCGGAATGGTGACGAAGCTGATCCCAAGGAACTCAGCCATCCCCACAAAGAAGTCGCAGATCTTTTCAACCTCAGAGGACCAGCAGACTGCGACTACAATCCAGGTTTGACTTTTGCTCTATGCTGTCCCTGCTGCGTTGGATTGACTTACTCTTTGATCAGGTCTTCGAGGGTGAGCGTAGCTTCGCTAAGGATTGCCACTCCCTTGGCAAATTCGTGCTCTCTGGAATCACCCCTGCCCCAAGGTTCATACACATTCTTATCACCATCATCGTCATCATCATCATCATCATCATCATCATCCTCATGGTCTCTAAGCATCACCATTAGGATGCTCTATAACTATCATCATTAAAAATTGCCGTCATGATTGTCCATAAACACCATAATTATCATCATCACAATGAATGTAATCATGGTGATTTCCTTCATGATAGCTACAAAAACCGTCATCATCATCACCGTGAGTAAAATCATAAGGATCTCCTTCATGATAGCTACAAAAACCGTCATCATCATCACCATGAATATAATCATGACGATCTCCTTCATGATAGCCTACAAAAACAGTCATCATCGTCACCATCCTCCTTTAGGGGTGTAAATATCTTATAATATTTTTTGTTATTCACATGGATTGTCTATTGGATAGTACGAAGATTAAGGGTAGCTGAAATATACCGAGAGAATCTTTTTTGGCCGGCTAAGCACTTCGGAACTGATCTCATTCTCTCTAAATTAATGCTTGGCTTTGTTAACATCTTGTAAGTTATCATCCAACTATTCATAAAACATTGGTTAACATCTTGTCACAACTGTTAATCGGCTTCCTTTCTTTTTTAATACATAAAAATAAGGATGCACTATGGTAAAAAGAGGATTTACTCATTCCTGATGGTCGTTTCAACCAGCTTGAAGTTTTTTCTTCGTTCATCTACTGTATAAATCCACCGCAAACTATCATCATGGTTATCATCCTAATCCTCCATACTCTCGGCCACAAATTATCGTCGTGATCATCATTTCAGTGTGATTATCATCATTATCCTCCATACTCTCCACCACAAATGATTGTCATGATCATCCATTTTCAGGGTGATTATCATCATGATCCTCCATACTCTCCAGCACAAATGATTGTCATGATTATCATTCTCAGGGTGATTACCATCATGATCCTCCTTACTCTCCAATGCAAACTATCATCATGATTATCCTGTGCAGACGTTATCATCATGATCTCCTTGTTCTGCACTGTAAACTATCATCATGGTTATCATGTGCAGAGGTTATCATCATGATCCTCCATACTCTCCACCATAAATTATCATCATGGTTATCATGTGCAGACGTTATCATCATGATCTCCTTGTTCTGCACTGTAAACTATCATCATAGTTATCATGTGCAGAGGTTATCATCATGATCCTCCATACTCTCCACCATAAATTATCATCATGGTTATCATGTGCAGAGGTTATCATCATGATCATCCATACTTCTCCCCTGAAAATTATCATCATGATCATCATGTGCCATGGGATAGTGATCATGATCCTTAAAACTCTTGACTGCAAATTATCATCATGACCATCATGTGCAGGGGAGTGCCGCAGATCGAAGTGACATTTGAGATAGACGCGAATGGAATCCTGAACGTGATGGCAGAGGACAAGGGCAGTGGGAGTGCAGAGAAGATCACCATCACCAACGAGAAGGGCCGGCTCAGTGCCGAGGAGATCGAACGCATGGTGAAGGAGGCCGAGGAATTTGCCGAGGAGGACAGGAAG
Source organism: Wolffia australiana (assembly GCF_029677425.1). Classification (NCBI taxonomy): domain Eukaryota; kingdom Viridiplantae; phylum Streptophyta; class Magnoliopsida; order Alismatales; family Araceae; genus Wolffia; species Wolffia australiana. The sequence goes on from NC_135848.1 coordinate 13,970,564, forward strand.
ATAAGAGAACGATTCGACGCCCGCAACAACCTGGAGGGCTACCTCTACAACACCAAGGCTGCCATTGATGATCCTGCCAAGCTCGCAGGAAAGATCACCACTGACAACGTGGCAAAGCTTGATGCATTCATTGCCGAGGCTTACCAGTGGCTTGATGAGAATCAGACAGCAGAAAAGGAAGAGCTTGTGGAGAAGCTGAAGGTGGTGCAGTCTGCCTGCGAGCCCATTGTCTCTGCTGCCTACCAATCTGCTGCAGCCGGAAAAGATGATGATGTTGCCGCTGATGGGGATGCCCATGATGAGCTTTGATAGATTTGTGTATTCCCATTGAAGTGAAGTTATTGATGTGATAATAAAAGTGGGGCTTATTATTGAGGATTTTATAAATTCTGCAGTGAAAGAGAAAATTTGAGGCTCAAAATAGGCAAGTTGACCGCATACTTTTGAGAGAGTGACACAGAGAGAGATTGAGATAGAGAGATAGTGAGAGAAAGATAAACAGAGAGACGGACACGGAGAGATAGGGAGAGAGAGAGACATAAACAGACTTGGAGAGTGGAAAAATCCTGCAAATTATCATCAGGGAGAGAGGAGGTAGGAACGTCACTCAAGGGACACTAGTTAGATGAACATCCCATGGAGGAGACAGAGAGATGAGCCAATTTTGATTTACTTGTCTGCCCTTCTAAGAGGAGGGTTACAACTACTTACAACAATTTAAAAGGAGAAGCCTTAAACATAAAGTCATGAAAATGATCATAGAGGGAGAAATTACCAGAATAATATGAAATTCATGGATCGTATCAGAGAGAGAGAGAGAGAAACAGGGACAGAGAAAAGGCAAAGACACAGAGACAGAGAGAAATAGAGAGAGAGAGAGAGAGAGATAGAACAAACGAGGAAACCCTTGCCAGGTCCTGATTGTTGTGTTACTTTGGACTATCAGCTGGTTATCCCAAAACCACTCTTGGCCGAGCACACCAGCCTGTTGTCACATCTCCCAAGCAAATTTCTCTCACTAATAGGAGACCCGAATCCAACATTGAATGCAATTATTTATAATTTACTTATTTTGAATGAAATTTAACTGTAACAAGTCAGAGGAGCTGCCAGTCATCCTCGGTAAGGGTGCTCGGTTCAGGCAGCGGCTCCTCACCGGCGACAATGGACTTGGAGGGCAGCACAGGGGACTCTGCCACAGTGAACAGCGGTGCGCCATTTGACTTTTCCGTGAGGTTGATGGCCCGAGAACAGAAGTCCTCAAAATCACCTGAGAAGAAAGAGGTCAACGGTCAAACACCAACTCTGCAACTGAGTCTTGGTCAACATGGTCAAACCTCTGTCACGGCAGTAGAATCCAATGGCTAGGGATGGATCAAGTTGATCCAACGGAAGCTGCCTCATGGTGCTAAAAGAAAGCCAGGAGAGGGGGGATCAGACTTTGACTTGCTCAAATGCAGATGAGAATAGGACTTGCCTGCAATGATACGAAGACGTGTCTGCCTCCACTTCATCGATCTTGATCTCGACAACCTGAATAAGTCACCAAAAAAATCAAAAGGCTACAATGGGAACATAAAAGCAACGGTCAATACTGGCCGCACCGGCTGGACCAGGTGAGGATCCAAGAACAGGGCCTTGTCATCTTGGACTCCAATGATGTACGTGGAGGCGCCAGGCTTCCCGCCAATGATTCCCAGACTCTGGGAGAAGGTAAACGTCTCTGATAGCAGAGGGATGTACCTGCATGAAAACAGCATTAGACTTTATTTGCATAGAAATCATGATGCATTTTTTCTCTAGGGTTGGTAAGGACTTGTATTTTTAAAAGAAATCTCTAGCCATCCTTCTTACGAGATGTTTTTTTATTTACAGCACAATCCTGTTGGAGTAATTACAAACATCCTGCCTAAAATAAAATGCTATGTGACCATGCTTTTTATACAATGACAAGAAATAAAGTTGAGCCCTCTCCACAAGCTACAGATTTTGAGAACGGTGGTAAGGGTGCTACAGTATTATGATATTTGTAGCTGTTTAATTTATATCAAAAAGGGAAAACATAAAATTTTAATGTTTTTACCTGGGATTCACCTTGTCTAGTCCAAGAACCAGGGGAACCAAGACCAGAAGGGGGGACCATTGGTCAGGCGACAACTTAGAACAGAGCCGGGTAGCGATGTCAACATAGAGCAGTGGCGCGCCACCACGCTCGCCGTCTTCATCGCCGGAGACGACATACACTGCCATGGGCATGGGCTGGTCAATGCCTCGGGCTAGCGTTTCCCAAGCTCGACACATGGCATAGGGGCCCACCCAGGCACCAGCGGCCAGCCCATATCCCCTTCCAGCTTGAATAAGATTATGGATGGAGAAAGTTGATGCAATGGAGTCCCCAAAAAGATGCAACACCTCGATGTACTTGGGATCGTATGGCTGAAACATCAAACATTGAAGACGAAACACAAAAGCAATCATACCCACAGGGTAAAGTCGACATATTTTTTCCTCAGTAATTATGATAAAATTTTATTAGAAAGCTGTGGTTACTTTATTGATTGGAGGCTCTAATTCAAGCCCATACGTCAAAAGATGAGCAAACAAAATTTCATGGAAAATATAGAGAGATCTGAAGGTGATAGGTTTGTAATTACGCATGTAATCTGATGAAGACCTTGGAATAGCTTTCTACAGGGAAGGGCAGAGAGAGCACGATTGAAGTTATGGGCTTGGATCAGTATCTCCCTGCCAATTCAACAAGTTTCTCGGATGCCCTCTATTGTTTGTCAACCCAGGTGATGACAATGAGAGGATGATGATGACTCGTTCATTTTCAATGGGATGGTAGTGTCGAAATCCTCATTTGTACATGGCTATAGATGACGATGGCAATTCGTCATCATCCCCTCATCACCCTCAAACTTTTTTTTCTTCCAGATGATGAGGGGGGATGACAAGTTGTCGTTGTCCTCGTCATTCATCCACAGGTAGAATGACAATGACAGCAAGGAAATAGTCCTCGTCATTCCAGCCATAGAATGATGATGATGATGATGATGATGATATTGGGGGTTAAGTCTTTGCCTGAAAACAGCTCCCTCCTTAGGGGAAGGAGAATGCATCTGAAGGGAACTGTCCTAAGGCCAAATGACAGAAATACTGCTGACAGGGATTGTGGATTGTATCATTATATTAACGCACTGATTTCAGTTCTAAACATGAGTAGATGCTCCGCCTCACCGGCTTCTGAGGTCTCCTCCAACTCCTCCCTAGATGATGAAACATCAAAGCCTGGGCAACGAGCATCTGACTGCTGCGGATCATACACCCCCAGTTGACATCACTCGTAAAACCACGATCATCTCCGGCGCCAAAACCTGTTCCCTTAAACCAAATAAATTATTAAAAATGACGCAGTCATCGTAGATAACATGAAACTTGTGACAATTAGGGAAAGTTGAGGTCAACCTTTCCGGTAGGTTATACACACTCTCGAAGAGAAATCATTCAATAACTCCCTTGGGCCATTATCTTGAGCTTGGGTATTTGAAGATGATTCACCAGATGAAATCCTGTAACAGACACCCAGAAGCCATACCTCACTTCCGGAGCTCGTGATATCGGCTTTGTCCAGTCCCAGAAAACGCTCATGGAACCTCCTCATCGAGACAGAGGTTATAGCTCTCTTCACAGAAGAGGCCCAGCCATGAGATTTGATCTTTCTCTCTCTAGTTTCGGGTGATAGTGAGCTTGATCTGGAGCTGGAGAAGATAGTGGACCAGGATGATGTCTTACTGGGCTTGGGACTGTTGGAATTGCGCTTTGAATCAGGCCCTCTGGGGAAGGTTGATGCTGCATTCCTCTCAGGCAATTCCGTCATCAAATGATTTTTCAGGCATGAATGGCATCTGAAATCGATTCATACGAACTCAGAGGGAAAAAAAAACTTAATTTTACAGTTTCTGATACCGGAATTCAAGAAAATGTTCGATGCAAGGAATGCACTTTATGAGTGTTCGACTTCGTGGTTTCTGACCGCAAATTTGAATTTCCTTCGAGTTGCAGATTCGTTTACTTTTTCAGGGCAATGGGTTAATAGAGATAAACTATCGGCAATTCTCAATTCAATAAGTAATGCTCGATCAAGGGGATGCACAAGTTCTGATAAACTGTCAGCAATTCTGCTTGCATGATTGTGAATTTTGATGATTTCCTCGGTGAGCACCGGGTAAGAGATTAATGCGAATCGGAGAGAGCAGGCAGAAGAACAGATCTTATAAATCGAAAATGAACACAATCTGGTAAATTATAGGCGATTCTGCCTGCTGGACCGTAAAAGTCGAGGACTTTCTCGAGGAAATCACCGGCAGTTTCTCTCTAGAGAAAATCGTAGACAGGAAAGTACATACCGGAGATTGATCGCAAATCAGGGACAATTTCGTTTCTTGAGGAAACCCAGAAGAATGCAACAATTTGGGAATCCGCGGAGATGAGAAAAAACCTCGAAAAGTACCCGGATTCGGCGATTTGAACAAGTACAACCCCGTTACGCTTCCCTCTTCTCTTGGGTCGGCGAAAGCGCGGTTGCGTGGGAAGTCCTCCGGCGAATCTGGGGCGGATTATTCTAATTGTTTGGCCTGCGCTGCCCTCGTCGATGAATCTCTCTTCTCGATGATGGAAGTGGACCCTTGTTTTCCGCCTCCCCAGATTCTCTTCGCAGTCAATTCTCAATCGATCTATTTATCTCTCTCTCTCTATCTTCCTCCCACTCTGTCTCTGTATCTCTCTCTCTCCTCTCTCTCTCTCTCTCCCCCTCCCTCTCTGTCTCTGTCTCTCTCTCTCTCTCTCTCCCTCTCTGTCTCTCTCTCTCTCTCTGTATCTTTCTCTCTCTCTCCTCTCTCTCTCTCCCTCTCTGTCTCTCTCTCTCTCCCTCTCTGTCTCGGTATCTTTCTCTCTTCTTTCTCTCTTCTCTCTCTCTGTATCTCTCTCTCATCTCTCTCTCTCTCTCTCCCTCTCCCTCTCTGTCTCGGTATATTTCTCTCTTCTTTCTCTCTTCTCTCTCTCTCATCTCTCTCTCTCTCTCTCTCCCTCTCCCTCTCTGTCTCTGTATCTCTCTCTCCCTCTCTCTCTCTCCCTCTGTCTCTGTATCTCTCTCTCTCTCTCTCTCTCTCTCTCTCTCTCTCTCTCTCTCTCTCTCTCTCTCTCTCTCTCTGTCTCCTCTCTCTCCGTCTCTGTCTCTGTATCTCTCTCTCTCTCCGTCTCTGTCTCTGTATCTCTCTCTCTCTCCCTCTCTGTCTCTGTATCTCTGTCTCTCTCTCTCCATCTCTGTCTCTGTAGTCTGTATCTCTGTCTCTCTCTCTTCTCTCTCGCTCTCTGTCTCTCCGTTCCGTTTCTCTGTCTCTCTTTCTCCCCCTCTGTCTCTGTTTCTCTCTCCCTCTCTGTCTCTGTATCTCTCTCTCTCCCTCTCTGTCTCTGTATCTCTCTCCTCCCTCTCTGTCTCTGTATCTCTGTCTCTCTCTCTCCATCTCTGTCTCTGTAGTCTGTATCTCTGTCTCTCTCTCCTCTCTCTCCGTCTCTGTCTCTGTAGTCTGTATCTCTGTCTCTCTCTCTCCCTCTCTGTCTCTGTATCTCTCTCTCTCCCTCTCTGTCTCTGTATCTCTCTCTCTCCCTCTCTGTCTCTGTATCTCTCTCCTCCCTCTCTGTCTCTGTATCTCTGTCTCTCTCTCTCCCTCTCTGTCTCTGTAGTCTGTATCTCTGTCTCTCTCTCCTCTCTCTCCGTCTCTGTCTCTGTAGTCTGTATCTCTGTCTCTCTCTCTCCCTCTCTGTCTCTGTATCTCTCTCTCTCCCTCTCTGTCTCTGTATCTCTCTCCTCCCTCTCTGTCTCTGTATCTCTCTCTCTCCCTCTCTGTCTCTGTCTCTCTCCTCCCTCTGTCTCTGTATCTCTCTCCTCCTCTCTGTCTCTGTATCTCTCTCTCCCTCTCTGTCTCTGTATCTCTCCTCCTCTGTCTCTGTATCTCTCTCTCCTCTGTCTCTGCATCTCTCTCCTCCCTCTGTCTCTCTATCTCTCTCCTCCCTCTCTGTCTCTGTCTCTCTCTCCCTCCCTCTCTGTCTCTGTATCTCTCTCCTCCCTCTGTCTCTGTATCTCTCTCCTCCCTCTGTCTCTGTATCTCTCTCCTCCCTCTCTGTCTCTGTATCTCTCTCCTCCCTCTCTGTCTCTGTATCTCTCTCCTCCCTCTCTGTCTCTGTATCTCTCTCCTCTCTCCCTCTCTGTCTCTTTCTCTCTCCTCTCTCTCTCCCGCTCTGTCTCTGTATCTCTCTCTCTGCTCTCTCTCTCCCGCTCTGTCTCTGTATCTCTCTCTCTCTCTATCTACCTCCCTACCTATCCCCCTCTCTCTCTCCCTCTCTGTCTCTGTATCTCTCTCCTCTCTCCCTCTCTGTCTCCTCTCTCTCTCCCGCTCCGTCTCTGTATCTCTCTCTCTCTCTCTCTCTCTCCCGCTCCGTCTCTGTATCTCTCTCTCTGCTCTCTCTCTCCCGCTCTGTCTCTGTATCTCTCTCTCCCTCTGTCTACCTCCCTACCTATCTCTCTCTCTCTCTCCCTCCCTCGCTTTCTCTCTTTCCCTCCCTCTCTCTCCCCCTCTCCCTCCCTCTCTCTTCCTGACTTCCTCTCTCCCTCCCTCTCTTTCTCTCTCACAAAGCTCTCTCTCTCTTCCGGACTTCCTCTCTCTTTCTATCTCTCCCTCTCCCTCTTCCCCTCTCTCTTTCTTTCTCGTTCTTCCTGAATCCTGACCTCTCTTTTACTCTGTCCTTATTCCTCTCTCACAATGCTCTCTCCCTGACTTCCTCTCTCTCTCTCTCTTCTTTGCTCTCTCTCACAAAAGTTCTCTCTCCCTGACTTCCTCTCTTTTTTCTCCATCTTCATCCTTCCTTCCTCTCTCTCTCTTAAAATTCTCTCGCCCAACAAATCTCCTTCCTAATAGCTTTCTTTAAATCTCTCTCATGACTCTTTTTCTCTGAACTCAACAAATTTGTATCTGAAATGATTGGTGTCTCTCTCTCTAGACTTTTCCACAATCCTTCTCTGAGAACTCTCCATACAAATCCTACAAAAACAAACAAATAACTTTTCGAACTTTCTAAAATGTCACATGATTCGTCACTGCTACCTGCAAAATCACGAGACACATTACCCCCAAAAAGTTCAAAAGATTCATCAACTTCTAGTCACAACTTTCACGTATTATAAAATACTTGATTACTTCCTATTATAGTTATTTTTAAATTAGTTTCCAGGCAGTGATATCGTCAGAAAAGAACCACTTTTTTAAAAATGAAATATAGGGCCAGTGGCTGAGGATGTAGCGAGAGGGATGGAACAGCATTTATAGTCTGCATTCTCGTCCTGTCTACATTTTAGGGTTCAGGGTTTAGGGTTTCGTTCTGCACTGTAAACTTAGTGTAATAGAACGGAATGACATTTTGGTGAGTCCTCTGTCACAGAGTCTGTATTTTCAGTCCTTGTCTACGTCTGAGCGTTTAGGGTTTAGGGTGTAGGGTTTCATTCGTTCAACAAACTTACCCTTGAATTTAGCAGTTCTGGTATAAATTCTCGTTCAACAAATTCTCATTTAAATCCAATAACTAACCAAATATCTAATCAAAATTATTATGAAAATACAAGTCAAAACAGGAGGCTGATCCATTAATAAAGCAAATTTCGCCCATTGGTTTTGTCTCTGTAATTACAGAATTAGCAACATTATCACGTCATCTGTTATGTCCCCATTTCGTCATCAGGTGTCGATCACCTTCCAGACTTGTTTACTTCCGTTACGTCATCCATTCCGTCAAAGAGCACTCAGTGATGGCTAGCTGACCGAACATCCCGTTCCGTTACGTCCTATCCGTCGGGATGAAAATACACTAAATAAACAAATATCTAATCAAAATTATTAGCAAAATACAAGTCAAAACAGAAGGCTGACCCATTAATAAAGCCCACTTTGCCCATCGTTTTTTGTTTCTGTAATTACAGAATTAGCAACATTAACACGTCATCCGTTCCGTATTGTTTCGTCATCAGGCGCCGATCACGTACCAGAATTACTTCCTTCCGTTACGTCATCCACTCCGTCCAAGAGCACTTCGTCACGATTAACTGATCGGACATCCCGTTCCGTTACGTCTAATCCGTCATCCGGGGGTCTAGACGGGACGAAGAACGAGACGTAAATTTTCATTAAAGTCCTTTTAAAAGTAATTACTAACCCTGATGAAAGTAATTATAGAAACTAAATTAGAAAAGAAAACAGCGGGCGAGTTGTTTATAAAGGGTAAGTTGGCCCCAAATTTCTCTTGAATGTTCATACGATTTCCACGGAAGAGCGAGGGTTTGCGGATTCAAATCGATCTTAGATCTGAGAAGAGATGGAAAATTCAAGCTTCATGACCTGCGAGAAGCTCGATCGCGTGGCGAATTGGGTGGGATCGAGCGTGGCGTCCGCCTTCTTCGCATCGCTAGAACGATGTTCCTGCATCAATCTCAGCACCACCGATAACGAAGACGAAGAAGAAGCCAAGGATCGTCCGCTCATGCTTACCAAGCCGATCATCCACGACGCTCCTGATGAGCTCCCCGCCAACGCCTCGTTCGTTGTAGATCCCCGCGGCAAGCTCTCCACCAACGTCTGATCCGTCGATCCGTCGTCGTTTTAAATTTTTCTTTGTTGATGTTCATACGGAATACATCGGGAAATTTCAAGATCCCGAGTTACGAAGACCGTGGATGATCGTGAATCGCGTTCATACGGGACGGTTTTTTTTCTCTTGTTGTAATTTTGAATCTTTTCACCGGTATAATCGTTAAAACGACTCCTTGTTTTCAAAGCTAGTTATATTTAAATCGAATAAATTCAGAAATCTGTTCGGGGAAAGAGGAACCTGGGAAGGGGGAACTCTCTACAAAGAATTTTATGCGACAATAATCTTCCTCATACACAAAGTCTGCTTCCATTCGACATTTTGTTCAAACTCTTCTCCGATTTATTATTTGAAGTCAGATTATTAACTGAAATTACTCTGGTCGTTACAGAGATGGTGGACAATCATGAATCACGTTCTTATTTCTGAAAATTTTGGGCGATATAATCGTCATAACTCATCGAGTCCAGGACTATTCCTAAAATCTGTTGTAAAATGAAACATGGAACTTTTTATAATGAATGTAATGGCGGCACCATAATCTTCTTCATAAATAGAGTATTCTTCGATCTAACATCTTATTTCAATCTCTTCTCCGATTGATGGTCAAAACTATGATTGTTATGAAGATTGACTCACTATTCAGGCCACCCTCTTTGTACAAGTCAAAATTGCGCCTTTCATCTGCTCCTTATCCATTGATGACTGCACAAGAACCTGGCCAAAACCCCGATAAAGGTAAATCCGAATCTTTTTTTTCCTCGCTAATTTCTTGAGCTCAATAATTCCATGTTTATGAACTTGAGAAGAAAGTAAGTTTTTTTTCTGAAAAGTACAAGAATGTAAACTGTTTGCATACCTCTTGAACTTTGTTCCCGTTACGGGCGAGTAATTTATATTGATTATCGTACATGGATGCCATGTAGACCTGCAGAAAGATAAAAATTGTGAGTTCATCTCATAAATTGAAGAAAAAAGGGAAGAAATTCAGAAAACCAACCTGAAACGTAGGAGTCAACCCGGGGCTCAGGAAAAAGCGGCCTTTGGATACTCCGACCACCCCCTCGATTTTTTTCAGCTCCTCGATCAGGTTGTCAACATCGGCCCACTGAATTTGTTCAACAAATGGCGAACCAATTAAAAAAAAGACTTGAGCTGAAGTTCATCTTCATGTCTGGAGGTCAATTAATATGAAGATTCATGTTACGAAGTCAATTTAACAGAAGATTCTTGACACGAAGTCAATTCATCTGAAGATGCGTGTGGCAATGTCATTTCCGATGAAAGTTCATGCTTTGACGTCGATTCAGCAGAAGATTCATAATACAAAGTTAATTCATCTGAAGATGCATGTTACGAAGTTAATTCAGATGAAGATTCATGTTATGAAGTCAATTCAGATGAAGATTCATGTTACGAAGTCAATTCATGTGAAAATGCACGTTATGAAGTCAATTCAGATGAAAATTTATGTCACAAAGTCAATTCAGATGAAGATTTATGACTCGAAGTCAATTCAGCAGAAGATTCTTGGAACGAAGGCAATTCATCTGAAGATGCATGTTACGAAGTCAATTCAGATGAAGATTCATGTTACGAAGAGAATTCATCCAAACATGTTAAATAGTCAGTCGGTAAACAATAATTAAATAATCAATTCTTATTTGGTTATGTTTACACAAACAATAGGAGACCGTAGAACGGATCTTGAAATCCTCATGAGTTTACTAAATACTAACCTCTGTTTCTTGTGTTGCTTCCACTGCTCCACCTAGAGAAGTGGGGTCACCGACCACGGTCTCTAAAGCATCGTTTAGCGGATCCGGCTGAAATTAAAGATTTATGTAAGTGTGTTTATAAGAAATTACAAACAATATAATTATGAAAATAGTTCCTTACCGTTATTTCCTTAAGTGTCAATGTTATACGCTCGAGGGCAAAATCTAGCTGGTGAACTTTGGCATCGATAATCTGAGAGGAGGGATGATCAAATTTAAAATCACAGTCTTGAAAAAGGGTTGTGAATTTTTGTTAGAGAAGAAAGAAATTTACGTTTTTTAATCAATTATCTTTTAAAAACCATTGGAACAATGAACATTTCGAATAAATATTTTGTTAAGGAAATTGGAAGATCATCCGAGATTGGTAATCAAACCTATGCAATACGAATAAAAAAAAGAGAGTAAATAATTTATAACGAGAAAAGTCATGATTTACCTGGCCAATCTTGTAGAAAGAGGACGGATCTAGTGTTTCATCCCATGAAATTTCTGATTGATGGATCAGTGCGGGCACGCCTTCAATCTAAATCAAAAAATTATCAAGTATTTAAATAAAAAAAACTTCCTGCTAAATTAGATTAGGATAATCAAGAGTAGTTAATTCAGGGTACCTCAACAAATATCCCAAAGTAAGTAATCTTCTTGACGCAACATTTCACCACGTCTCCGACGCTGATCTTTGCCTGTGTGGAAATTCAAACGCACAGAATGAGTAAGAAATACTTCTAGATTGTAAAAGATGCGAATATTTTCAGAAGAATTCAGAATAAATATCATTTCATTATCATCCTAAATAAAAATGATATCGGAACGATCAAACACTTCTCCTATTATTCCTTTAATGTTCCAGTAATAAAGCCATTCCAGGGATGCATAAAAAGTGATATTTTCAGAAGAATTCAGAATTAATATCCTTTAAAGAAATGTCGCATATAAAAAAATTATCAGGATGAAACAACTTATCATTAAACTTGATATAAGTATGATCTTTGCCATCTACTTACCATTAAACTTTTCTTCTTTTCTAATACTTCCTCTTTTTCTTTAGGTCTTCCAGAAAATATCAACTTCCTCGATTTCGGATCCGAGAGAACAACAGAAACCCTAATCACCTGCAACGATAATCGTTAGATTTAAAAGAGAATATTAAGATTTTTAATATGAGCCAAAGAGGGGTGATGATTAACCGACCTGACCAATGAAGGATGACAGAAATCTGATTTTTTCTCGGTCATAAATGTCAAGGAGATCTTCGAATTTCATATCAGGTGTTAATTTATCACCCTCTCTGTACCCATCGGACGAAGTATCTGTTGATTCTCCAAGATTTCTCTGGGATTCGTAGTTTCCCATGATGCTTAATTTCTGACGATAGAGAGAGGGATCAAGGCCATTTTTCCTTAGCCATGATTCAAACGCCAGATATTTCCATTTGGCACCGAGATTTCGATAGGGCAGGAACCCTATCAAAGACCCAAACGATACCTACAAAATTAATAAACTTGAATCAAATTAATCAAACAAAATTATCATATTTGTATAAAATACAATATAATTTTATTATACAGGATCAAAACTGAGGAACTAGAGGAACGATGGAAGGGAACAAAAAAGAGAAGGATAGATTGAGTAAAATATTTAATGAAAAGCATTAAATAATAAAAAGTAGAAGAACCCAGATTATGAACAAAAAAATTCAAAGTCGAAAACTCACAACAAAGCCTCTGTTACTGCAGCTGATGAGCTCCACCTCTGTTCTTTCTCCTGTCTTGAGCAAGTCATCTGTTATTCTCCAATCATGCGCTTCTCTCTCCTATCAGAGGATTCACGAAATTATAATAATAACTAAAAATTAACAGAGATTTCTTCGAGTGGAATCAGAATTTTAAAAAGACTATCCTCCAGGATCCAAGAGGAGTAAGCTGTTACCTCTTGATCAGCAGACGCCACAGTTTCGACCCCGTTGACGTCAAGATCTTCAAGCGTTGCTTTCCCTTCCTCATCAGATTGGGGAACGGATTCAATCTGATCAGAAGCTTCATCCGAAGAAATTTCCAACCTGTAAAAAATGAAATTCCATGAACTGAATCATATCAAGCACCAAAAAGATACGATAATTGACATCAAACAAAAAATACTCTACTCTAAATCAAAGGTAGAAAACAAAAAAAATAATTGAATTAAGAACTGTGTAATTTGAGAAGATCTCGATGAAGACCTCTGAGGTTTTCCAAGCAGACCAACTTGTGGAGTACTACTGTCGTCATTCCCTGGAACCAAGACTAAGAAATATCAGAGGAATTATAAAGAATTAAGAGAATAACGAATAACAGTTCTAGTTTCACACCTAAAAAACAATAAATTCATAAGAATTAACAGCCCATTACCTGCTTCGGCAACATCAGTCTTTTCGTCATCCACGGTGCCAAGGCTAGCGGCCTCATCAGATTGATACAAGGGTTCGCCAACAGATTGAATATAATCAGGCTTCTTATCAACGATTATGGTCGTTTCTCCAGAGCTCGAACTATTTGAATTGCTACGGGGCAATTCATCTTCCTCGGTCTTCGGGAAAATTTTCACCAGCTCTGGCTTCTTTAACAGACTCACATCGTTGGTGTTCTCGCTTGGGAGCTTCATTTTAAGCGTTAAATTCGGCTTGATCCTGAACTTCGACGGCTTCTCAAGATCGAAGTCATCTCCTTGCAATGGATTTGGCTTCCGTAGACCAATTTCGGGTAATTTTTCCTTCTCAACAATTCTCTCCGGCGGTTTTATAGGTCGGGGAACGGATGGCACCACAGATTGCTCACTAGTTGCGGCGGATTTCATCCTCTTATCCATGGCCGGCCGTTGAAGATTCAGCTTTAGATTATCACTAACAGAGCCTGAAGGACGCGCAAGGGCGGGCATTCTCGGCCTCGCTTCGAGATTTTCCCGGTCTGTGCTCAAATTCATATTCTCCCCGTAATCAATTTTACCCTTGTTCTTATAAAAGGATTTCTCAATTTCCATGTACGACGCGTCCGGATTCAATTTCCTCCCCATTATCTGCACAGGAATCAGAAACCCACAATCAAGACTAATTACAAAAAAAACTAAGATCACGCGGGCGGATTCAAAAAATCCAAAAACGATCCATCCCTCACCTTGGCAAGCGTCAGCTTCGGGTCTTCGCCGAGGAGTCGCCCGAACTTGAGCTCCATCTGATCCCACTTGTCGAACTCAGGCTTTCCGGAGCTTCCATCGCCATTGGCGAGGCACACGGGAGAAGAACGAATCTTGCGGCTTGGCGAGCACCAATTGATCTTCTTACTGCGGGAGGTAGAAGAGGGCAAAAACGTTGCAAATCTACCGCCGGCAGAGCTCGCCGCTCCTGGAAATCCGTCCATGATCGTCTCAGCTACGAAGATCAGATCAAATCGAGCGTTCCCAGCAAGACGTCTTCTCCATCCATGTCCGAGACTCCGCTCGAAGGCGAACTGGTAAGAACAGATAATGTCGATTTTTCCCGCCTTTTATAGGCCCCAACGAACCTCCCAGAAGACGCGGATTTTCTGAAATGTTTTAAATTATTTCTTGAAATGAAAATACTCGGATTTATTCTGCTTTATTGTGCACTTGTTTTAAATATTATTTGTAGCTATCCATCTTTATAATTTACTATCTAACTCCACTATATATCCAGGAGGTATTGAAGGATGATGGACTTAAGAATGTTTATTTGGATTTAAGGCTGAAAAATGTTTTAAAAGATTTGTTAAATTGAAACGGATTATATGAATTCATTTGAATTTGTATTTTTAGCGAAAAATAATCGGATTTATTTGAACTTATTATGTGCTAATTTTAATTTTTAATACCGTATGAATATATACATCTCCATACATACAGGACTAGAGAAGAACGACGGATGAATGAATGAATTTTAGATTGTTTGAAATGATTCCATTAATATAAGAAACGGATTTATTCTGATTTGTTATGTACTAAAAATATCCAATATCCGATGTACATATCCATATTCATAGTTTAATACCCACCATCCATTATTCTGGGTGAATCTTTCTCACTATGTCCATGTCTATCTCTCCATGTTTGCTTTGCTGGAATTTAAATCTCTCCCTATCTCCCCCCTTCTATTTCCCTCTCTCCGTCTCTCTCTATCTCTATCTCTCTCTTTATCTATCTATCTCTCTATACATATATATCTCTATCTCTCTCCCTCTATCTATCTCTATATCTCTCTCTATCTATCTATATCTCTCTCTCTCTATCTATGTATCTATCTATTTATCTATCCATTTATCTATCTATATACCTATATATCTCTCTCCCTCTCTCCCCTTCTCTTGCCTTCAACTCACTCACTCTCACTCCCTTTCTCTTGCCTCCCCTCCACTCATTCACTCTCTCCCTCTCTCCCCTCCACTCACTCTCTCTCTCCCTTCCACTCACTCTCTCTCCCCTCCACTCACGCTCTCTCTCTCCCCCTCTCTCTCTTCAACTCACTCTCTCTCCCCTCCACTCACTCTCTATCCCTCTCTCTCTCCACCCCACTCACTCTCTCTCTCCCCTCCACTCACTCTCTCTCTCTCTCTATCTCTCTTTCTCTCCCCTCCACTCACTCTCTCTCTCTATCTCTCTGTCTCTCCCCTCCCCTCACTCTCTCTCTCTCTCTCTCTCTCTCTCCCCCCCCCTCTCTCTCTCTCTCTCCCTCCCCCTCCCCTCCCCTCTCTCTCTCTCTCTATCTCTCTTTCTCTCCCCTCCACTCACTCTCTCTCTCTATCTCTCTTTCTCTCCCCTCCACTCACTCTCTCTCTCTATCTCTCTTTCTCTCCCCTCCACTCACTCACTCTCTCTATCTCTCTTTCTCTCCCCTCCACTCACTCTCTCTCCCTCTCTCTCCCCTCCACTCTCTCTCTCTCCCTCTCTCTCCCCTCCACTCTCTCTCTCTACCTATCTATCTCTCTCTCCTGTTATTAACTGGGCCGATCAAAAATGGGCGGGAGACCACAATCAGATTTGTAGATCATGACCCATTAAAAAGGACTCCAAAAGCCCAATAAATATCTCAACTTTTCTTATGGTTTTCTTTTTTTCCTATGTTTTGGGGAGGAGAATCAGGTATCTGACTCTTCTATACAATAAAAAAAAAAGATGAGCCCACTGTCATGTATGGCAAACCCATGACCCATTGTTTATCATAAAGCCAGGGTCCCTTCGTTGACTTGGGTTTCATCCTCCGGCGGCTGCTTCGTCCTCGTCATGACCCTCGAGAACCCGTACCCCAGCGAGCTTCCACTCGCCTGGCAAAGCTGCAATTTCCATCATCGTCATCGCCGTCATCATCATCATCATGAGACGGTGATCAGGGCCAAACCTCGGTGAGTTCGGAGAGGTGTCGGCTCCTGAACTCATTAATGGTGGCAGCGATCTCGGACGTCGGCAGCTTGACCTGAGACAGCACTGCGGCGGCTAGCTGGAGACTCGGCTCCAGGGTCTCCGGGACGACCTACCAGTCAATGGAGACCGATCAGTTTGTTACATGAGATGACGTGGTGTTTTATGATTGGATGAGGCCGGGGAATCACCGCGGTGGCGCCGGCTTTCTCCAAGTTGAGACCGTGGTCAACGTCATGGGCACGTACGAAGGTCTTGACGTTGGGGAAGTACTTGCTCAGTGCCCAGACAGTACGGTAGTTCGCGCCAGGCGAGTCTAGCGTGATGGCGGCGGCGCAGGCTCTCCCGGCGCCAACCTTGTGTAGGACCTGGCAAACATTATAAACCCATGAAGGCCATCTCTCTCTCTACATCTCCGAATCCATATCACAAAATCTCTCTATCTCTACCTCTCTGCTGCCGGCATCCCCGAAATACACCGGAAGGTCTAATGCACGACCCACAGCGACACGATCACTGTGAATCAAAACACATGAAAGGAGCGGAGCGATTAGACGTTAATCATGATACTAACTAGAGCATGATCTTTGGAGAGAGAGATATATACCTCCTGACATCGAGTGCGACAAACGGTATCAAACGCTCCGAGAGCAACTGGGCGATGATCTGAGCAGAACAGAGAGAACACCAAGATAAGTTTCATTTTTGAATATGGTTAACATTTTTCAGACAAGAAAAGATCACTGACACAATCCGAATTAGAGGGGATCGTGACTGAATAGAAATAGCAAAATGTCCCTAGATGGTTAAAATGACGGAAATACCCCTATAAGGGTAGAAGATCAAATTCATTACCTGGCCCACGCGTCCAAATCCACAGATGATGATATGATCTTGTAAGTCGTCTGTCTGCATGATAAATAGATAAACAAGTAAAGATTGTTCTGGACGCATCCAACAGAAAATATGAATATAATTTATTTTTAGTGTCATGAAGTTCTCACCTCACTTTCTACGGGTAACAGACTACGCATATCGCCTTGCTCAAATCTAGATGCAAGGAACTGACCTCCAGCAGCTAACCAAGGCGTCAAAGCCATGGAGATACCCACTACTAAGAATAGTAATGACGAATTCTTGGCAGACAATATTCCCTGGGATCAAATATCAACAACGCAAAACATGAATAGATTAGAAAAAATCCGTGGCCACAAATCTTTTAACCTTCATCTCCACAATCTTTAAAAGGAAAGTTTTAATATCTGATAATGTGCAAGAGGTTAGACCATTCCTAGAAGCAATAACAATAATGAGAAAAATCTTGGGAAGCTAACCTGATTCACGGCTTCGCCGAATGCCACAAAAGCAAACTCCCCACCAGGGGCAAGCAGGAGCCCAACCCTAATTGCGGCTATCGTTGAAATTCCAAAGATTTTGCCCACAATTGCAACCAGCGCAGCCTTCCCAATGATTAAGAGACTCAGCATCCCAACGATCACCGGGAAGTTTGACAAGAGAAGTTTTGGATCAATCGACATTCCCACCTACAAATTCATAGCCAGGAGGAAATAAGTGCAAAATTACACGCAACTCCCAAACAATATTTTCTTCTAAACATTTCAAAGCAGGGTTCATCGTCCAGGACTGATACCATTGCAATTTTGGAGTAATAGAAGAGAAAGAGAGGGAGAGAGGAAGTGAGGCAGAATGACAGGAGTAGCTTACTGCCCTGGGAGTATGTGATGGACCCTGGAACTGCTGATTTTTTTTTTTTTAAAATTTTGAACTGTGATCACATGCCCATGCTGTGGTCACCAACGAGGACTTCTCAGGCGGTCACCCATCCTGGTACTGCTCTCATCCAAACATGCTCAATTTCGAACTGCCGATTCTTACATTGAACCTCCAACTAAAGTAGGAGGTGACACTTCTAAACCTGTAGTCTAACACTCGTCATCCAACAATCGTCATGGTCCGGTCACTTGGGCATGACTCTGACAATAATGATTTCGGCATCATCATCCTAGTGGAAGATGAACGACGATGGCAAATTTCTGAGCCAGTAAGAAGGCCAGCGATGGCATCCCAGTAAGGAGGCCAGCAAAGGCGGAAGACAGCGGCCAACTGACCTACCCTTCCATCATCGATGTCAACGTCCTTATAATTGCCATCCTCATCATGAACCGAGTAAAAAGAAAAAAAGACAACTACATCTTTGTCATCTTTGTCATGGATGAGCGAAGATGATAATGATTGCTTTATCATCATCATCCTAGGGCAGCCAAATGATTAAGACGATAGCGGCTCATCATCATCATCATCAAGGAGGGCCATTCTATCCCAAAGGACTAATCATTATAAGGATAACAATTACACCTAGTGAGGTGCAGCACTCACAGTCATAAAGAAAAGGCCAAGAAGAAGCCCACGGTATGGCGCAATATCTGATTCAACTTGTAGAGAGAATTCTGTTTCTGCGAGAAGTAAACCAGCCAAAAATGCACCCAAAGCCATTGAAAGTCCCGCCTGGTATAGCAACACGATTAATTATATTCATGATCAGAAAATAAAAAGAATAGCTTATGGCATACAAGTATCTACCCGAGCAGTGAGCAGGCTAGTTCCCAGGATAACAAGAAGAGTGTTCGCTGAAAAAATCTCAGCATTTTGGTTTTCAGCTATCTGCTTGTAGATTGGTCGAAGTAACTGTAAATTGAGAAAATATATATCATCAACTTCCAAAGTCAGATGGTTTCATATGGATAAGCAGCAGAGATAAATAACTCAAATGCATAAATCTGTCAACTCTATATCAATGTAGATGCTTTCTTAATACAAAAAATGAAATCATGGCGTAACATCCTTTCTACTGTGTCTCCATAATGAGTTAGCGTTTCAGTGGCTTATGATAATATAAAGACAAAAAGATATTGAAATTTAAGACCCAATTTATCACGAGCTTACCAAACGCCCCCCCGCAACTATGGCAGAAATCGCCACCATTGCTTTTACAGCAGCTAACCCAAGAGCTTCTGCTATAGCTTGAAAACCAACCTGAAAAAGGTTGCACAATAATAAGGATTGAAGCATTCTGTACATGACGGACCACACAATAGAAATGGGATGAACAGAATACAGTTTAATAATAGAACCCCTAAATATCTCTCTTGGAATCGTTTCCAAATATTGTTTTTTTTTTTTAACAAATAAAGAAGATCACCCAGCTTGGCGAACCTCCGTACACCTGAACAGGGGGGATAACTAGGGCAATACAATGGCCCATCATGCCCCCCATACCCTTCACCTCAACCAGGACCAAACCAACAAAACACAAGTCTCTCCACTTCACTTATAGCCCTATCCATCGACATTGCCTTTCCCTTGAATAAGACCTCGTTGCGTTGGGACCATATCGCCCATAGCACTGCGAATCGCAGCCCCCGCTCCTTCTCAAACCCACGTTGGTGCCGCGGCAGTGTGGACCATAGGACGGAGCTCGACGTAATCTCTGCTAGTCCCTGGCTAGCCCATATCGCACGGGCAATCCGACATTGGAAAAAAAGATGCTCGCACTCCTCTTCCTCCTCCGTACACAGAAGGCACAGTGATGATTCTGCCGGGAAAAACCTTTGGCGTTTCCAAATATTGTCAAAGATAGAAAAATGGCGAGACAGGAATAGGAAGAGTCTACCTGAAGTGGGGAAGGGATAGACACAGAAGTGATCTGGCTGAAGATCAGGTGAAATAATATCAGGGGGGAAGGGGATCATTGGTCAGCTGGTCAGCGGTATGGACCTTGCCTACACTAGAAGGCTACTGGCGGAGTGGACATCACCAGGAACTAGAAATGAAGTGGACGTTGCCATTTTGTCTAGGGTGGAGAGAGATAGAGACCCAAGCACCATTCCAAGTTCACTGCTTAAAAAGAAAATGATGAAGGGAGGGCTACCCTATTTAAAGGAAAAACACGTAGAAAAGCAAATGATGAAAAATTCCCTAGAGGACCAAATTATGAACTAACCCAAGATACGACCAGGATTGTATCACTTAATTTCAGTTGTGTTATCGATATTTCAGGATATTGCATGAAAATTACATGAAAGAAATAAACGCAATCAAAAAATTACTGCTTACCCCTCCTTTGGATGAGTTTGGAGATATGAGCGGTATCAAGATAAGCAGCACAACAACTGCCAAATCCTGACAAAGAAACAATAATATATAAGCCTTTGGAGTTCTGTCCAACAATAATTATTGAATCGTCTAATCCTAGAACACTAGAAGAACAATTTTTCGTCCGGTCTATCAATAATTTTTCTTTTCGGACAGAATGATCAGTGATCAAGGTAAACCACAGAGAACAGAAAAAGACATTTACAACAGAAAATGATGAGCTACACAAAAATTCTTAAAGAAGAGATGAATAATTCAGAATCGAAAGCCAGGCGAATTTGTTAAGTACGTCTTGGGCACCTAAAATACAGAGGAAACCAATGGTTCAGCATCAGAGTGCAGGACAAACAAAGATGACAATCGGATGATGACGCCAGCGATTATAGAACATGTAACTACAAAAAAAGTACCTGAAATAGTAAAACTGAAAATGTTGCACGGCCATGCCGTGATGTGCTTTCCCCTCTTTCTTGAAGCACCTGAAGACAAAATACAGAATAATGAAGGAAGTAGCAAATTATTCAAATGCAACAAAAAATGAAACACAAACCCCGAAGTACATAAAAGTTTCTATCAACTTTATGATATGTGCCAGGCAGTCATATCATCTTCAATGTAACTCCACAAATATGGATAATAAATTGAGGCAATTCAGTCCCACAATAGAGAGAGGTCCATATGGTGGACAGGAGAATAGGAATGACTGGAGGAAGGGTTGAACTGAAGAGGCAGGGATCAACCAGGCACAAGCTGCTTGAAGATGCTGTGAGGGAGAGAATATCACGAGAGATGGGGAGAGGGAACTTAGAGATTGACAGGAGAGACAAGGGACTGAATTATTTAAAGGAAATACATAAGGACCAAATGATCAAAATTCCACTAGCAGGCTATCATGACAAAACTAACCCGTAGATAGGGCGGGAGTCATATCATTTATCATAAGGCTGATGTTGTGAATGAAGATAGTATCACTTCAGATTTATCTGTTATAACCAATATTTATCGGTTGATTCTCATAGTGGCATCGCCCATATATGCAATATTCTGCCACATAGCTTTCCATCGTATACAGAAAACATGCAAGAAAAATTGTAAGATTCATGCTTTCACACAGGATCAAACTCAGGTATGACCTGGACCAAGAAACAGTTACCGTCAGAGCCATAAATCAAAAGCGGGTGCCAACAACAAGCTGTCTGGCTGTCTAACTGCAAAGAAAACTAGAAAGAAAGTGGTGACTCCAGGTTGCCCAAGCAACGGAACATTTCAACCCACACACATCAAGATAAACTCCCTCTCCTTTAACTTGGACACTTTTTCAAAGGATGTTTTGTTGGACCGCATCCTTTTATTGGTGGTAGTGGGCCACAAATTACAAGTGGCCCCACTGCGCGTCTTTTTGTTCTGTTTCTTTTGGTAAGTTCGGACCACCTAACTTTAGACTGTTGGGCCTGGCTGGCTTTCCTGTATTCTGGTTAAATACCAGGTTGGTGCATGAGTGAACATGATTTTGTCTCTTTCTTTTCTACCCTAAATCTTGAGCATCGTTTCCTCTGGAGAAGAGCTTGGTTTTTTCTGTCAGATATGTCTTTAATCTGAAGCTGCATTTTTGGGTCACATCAGAGGAAATCAAGTTCTTTCAAAAAGAATCAGAAGAAATAAAGTTGTAACTCATCCCTGAGTCCACCAAGTTAGTGACCTATCGTGTACCCAGAGTTCTCTTAGACTTTGCGTGCTCAAAGCAGGAATAGGAGATACAAGAAGCGGAAATTTGTCCATCAATGATAGAGTGCACGATTGGGTTCAGTTGACCAAAAGTATTATAATCCTCGTAAAAATTCAGGCTAATGATTACTGCTGGATCTCATATCAGCTTGTAACGGCCCAAGGTCAATATCTGATAACCAACGAAAGAATCAAAATTCCAAGATACTTACAGAGTCAGGAAGATGAGAGCTTTACTTACAGAGTCAGCACTTCAAAAGCTTTCGGTCTGCGGCCCTTCTTCTTCGGCCTTATCCTCTGAGCTCAGCACAAGAGATGGGCAAGGAAAATCACCAAGCCATTAGAATCCGGATACTTTCTCTCCCAATTTAGTATCCCCCAACTATGGTTAGGATCCCCGACCCTTGTCCAGCGATAATTCAGTCTTTTGTCAATAGATAAGTGCCTTTTAAATATATGGAGCCCTTCAGAGGGCCACGAGTGCAGATCCAGGCCTCTTGTCATTAGGTTTCTTCTGTCTTCATCTCTACTTTCTCTACCTTTTCCTTCCAAGAGCCTTCTTTGATAGGAATCTACCCCAAGATCTCTAACAGCATATAATTCTTATTATCTGATTGATCTTCCAACTTCTGTTTCTCTAGAAGAAAGACGATCCATTAACCCGCATGAATTTGAGACCTGGGATTGTACCTATTTACCAAATTCAACCATCATTACATCTGCTTCTTTCTTTGTTCAAGTTACAGTGGGCAACCTGCACTGCAACCCCTTCCCCTACTGGACAAGGGAGCCTCTGAACCTGAAGGTTTGCGTGACATGGTACCTTCATATCGTTGTCTGGTTCTTCAAAACACACTATTGCTAAATATTCTCAATAGATTGATAATACAAGTCCAAGAATAAGCCAGTGATCCTTTTGACCTCAAGAATGGCGAGAGTGTTGGATCGACTTTTACATTAATGTCATAGTTCAAACATCTCCTTAAGGTAGTATCATAGAGCCATCTACTTTGTTCATTTAAATTTATGTACAGCTGATAACATTTGCCTCTGATTTTTATGCGGTTAGTATACTGTTGACAATTCACCTCGCTACCCCTTCTTCTAAGAGGCAGAGAATCAGCGAGCAAAAGGTCTGTTCCAGAGATCCATCAACAACAAGCATTCCTGTATTCTATCTTATCATAAGAGTATCAAACCAACAGTGTCTATGGTCAACAAGAAATGGAGGTGAGATAGCGGAGATATATTCAGATGCGGATCACGATGGGTTTATTGCGGATAGGCAGTCAACTTAAGGTTCCAATGAATTCATTGGACGAAACATTACGGAGTAGTTAAAAGCAAAGGGTTGTAGCATGTTGCAGTGCAGATGTAGAATTCAGGTCTATGGCCCATGGCATGTGTGAAGCTCTGCGGATCAAAGACTGTTAGAGGAGTTGAGACTATACTCTCAGAAAAGTATTAAGCTGTACTGTGACAATCAGTTACCAATAGCCATTGCTCAGAATGCCCTTCAACACAACAGGACCATACACATCCATATAGATTATCACTTTATCCATAAAAATTGAAACTGAAGTTATTGAACCTGTGTTCGTCAGATCAGCATGAAAGACAGCTGACATCTTTATAAAGAGGCTACCAGGCCCACTGTTTTAGTACTTGGTGGCCAAGTTGGGCATCATTGATGTCAGCTAGTGACAGATCTCCTTGCCGGATACAACTTCCCCAGGCAGCACTTATGCTAGAGTTATTTACGAGCTAGGGTTCAAGGAAAACAACATTCTATTCTTCCTCACATAGTATGTCCCTATATTTCTAGGGTTACAAGTAGGAATGAAGATTATTTAGGATCCTAGAAGTTCTTGAGGATTCTAGAGGATTCGACTACAAGATTCTAGAAGATTTAGTGCCACAATAAAATAAAAATAAAACAGAGGATTCTTCTGCTATCAATTAACATCCAAAACCAACTTGCTGGGTTTGTCAGTCATGAGAGTTCTTATATTATTTTATGTTATGTTTGTTGTGGGTCACGTATTACAAGTGTCACACACTTTTATTTTTATTTTATGTTGCAAGTGGGCCACATTTGTATGAGTGGCCCACATGACTTGCGTTTTAAATAACTTACCCACATGTGGAGAATGAGATACTTAGTAAGGTGGGTGTTGACCAACTAATATGCAAGGTGGTATTTAAACCAGCCTCAACCACAGATCAGACTGAGCTCTAGACTGATCGAGATTCAGAGGGAGTTTGCGGCGATTGGAGGAGAAAAGGGAAAGAAAAAGGCTTCATCACTTCTGAGACAAACTTCTGGAAATAATGCGCAGGGTAACAGCTGCACATTTGTAACCTAGCAACATAAAACAAATTCACCCGCCCAGAAGAGCAAACCACAAAAAAGGCATAAATGACAATTGCTCTTAACTCTTGCATCAAGTTGGAGCTGGTTTCAATACAGCATTACAAGTTAGTTGGCCAACGCCCGCTAATCAAGAGTCACTTATTCTCCCACTTGAGAATAAGTGACTAAAAGACAAGTCAGGTGAGTCACTTGTAAGTCATTGATAAGATCCTGAGGGTTCTTACCATGGAAGGTGGGAACAGAGGAGGACAAGCAGTATGATCGTCGTCAGTAACTCAGGAGGTGGGGAGCGCTAAAAAGCTCATCAACCGAGGGAGGTAGACAGCAGGAAGAGCATCAGGACGGGGTAGATACGATAACCAACATTCTGGTTACTTCTCGGCAACTCTCCTAAAGGGAGGGCTTTACCTTATCGGATTTTTTTTTTAAATATAGGAAAATACATATGTTGTCCAACCTATAATTAGGGTATTCTTCAAATATTCTGCTGTACTTTCCTATAATTAGGGTAAAGTGACCAAAATAGATATATAGTGGAAACTGACCAAAATATTCTGCTGGCTATAGATAATAATAAGAAAAATGCTATAGTCACTGATAGGGATTTTATATCAGTCATGCAGAATACACGTAAAAAAAGGTTAAAAGAAAATTAAAGAAGGTTGGCCCACTTAAAAACCGTGGCCAACCTACATCAAGAAGCAAATAGAACGCGGAATAAAGGACACCAGGTCCTGGCAAACATAAAGTAATACGTTTAA
Source organism: Wolffia australiana (assembly GCF_029677425.1). Classification (NCBI taxonomy): domain Eukaryota; kingdom Viridiplantae; phylum Streptophyta; class Magnoliopsida; order Alismatales; family Araceae; genus Wolffia; species Wolffia australiana. The sequence goes on from NC_135848.1 coordinate 13,995,478, forward strand.
AAACGGAAATGCCCAGAAAATGATACCTGTAAGACAACAGCGGTGGAGGACAGCGCCAGGCCGTTACCAATCACAATGGCAGCAGGGCCTGGCTGGCCACAGCACATGTGTGCGATCAAACCAATGGCAGTGGCTGTAGCCAGCACCTGGAATATTTTATCAACATCTCACATCGTCAGAGGACATTACACTAAAAAATCAAAAAACATGTTTGCTCAGAAATCTTGTTACCTGTGCCGTGCCCAGTCCAAAGACGTACTTCTTCATGGAACTAAGTCGTTCGACTGATAGCTGAAACATGAAACAGTTCACATTGAAGCAGCTTCTGGACGAATGTAACAGCCAATGAATGTCCAAAACCCTTGCTTCCTTAGTGAATTTTTGAGATGTAAGAATTTTACCTCAAGGCCGATGTTAAACAACAGGAAAACCACGCCAAACTCTGCAATTGCCTTAGTCCCATGGACATGGTGGATGATAGAGAGACCATACGGTCCAATTAGAACACCAGCAGCCAAGTATCCAAGAACAGGACTGCCTGAAATGTAGTAGGTATAAGAAATTTATATGACGATCTATAAGAAGGGTACAAAAGGTACCGATGCACAAAGTTGAACATATTTTTTGAAGATTTCTTTTTGAAAGAATATAAGATTATGATAAAAGGATAAGCAATAATTGAAAATTGTTAGAAATTTTACTAAGAGACACGTTGCCTGAGATAAAAAAGGCATCCTGAGTTAGTATGTGATTTTTGGACTATTCCCAGGTGGACTTTCGTCTGTTTCTCTAGTGTGTAAGAAAGGATACACTTGAAATTGGTTACAAATAGTCTTTGACATGGACTAGACACTGGCCTTCTGGAATATTGACTGTACATCAGATTGGGAACAGAAGAAGTGTGAATACCCAGGGTTTCTGATTGAATAAGCAAAAAAAAGGCCAAATCAACTTTCCCTCAAAGGGAACTCGAGTTATAGTAGGAGAAAATAGCCTATTATCAAGTTTTCTTCCGTCTCAATTTTACATGTGGCTAGATTGTTCAAGGAAAAAAAAAGTGGCTAGAGATGAGTAAACATAAGAAGTTACCCCCTGGAAGTTTCTGAAATAGAGGTACGAAAACGACACTTGCCAGAAGCAACCAAAGCATGTCAAAGAGAGAGGCCTCTTCTGCATTGACCTAGAAATAAAAGCACAAGGAAGTTCATAAAATATTCAATGGACCACATAATAACAAAGGAGCAAACAAAATATGGAAATGAAAACAATTACCTCTTGTTGTGGTAATAGCTCAACAACCTTCCTAGCTCTTTCTGGAAGCCTTTGAAATTCTCTAAGAATATAATTTTCAGAAAAGGTGGCTTCTGCAATCTCAGAGGTGCTATCCGCCTGAGAAAATGGAACTAATTTCCGATCTGGTCGATTTTTTATGAAGAAGACCCTGTCATAACGGCACTCACCAAGTGAATAATAAGGGAGACTAGTAAATAAACGAATCAACGAAGTGAAAGTTAAGTGGATGAAGAAGACCATTTTATATCAAATATCTAAGTTAAATAAAACCTATAATTAACCAACAGTTAAGCAATAATCGAAACTTCAGCTAGTTTGATTACGTCTCACCATCAACACTCTGCTAGTCAGAATATAAGGGTATGCGTAAACTTTGACTCAAAGATGATCGATCAGTAACTTATGAAAAAACTTTCTATCATGAGACTCACCCGAACCCCAGAAGCAGAACTCCAAGTATCACCTTAGGCATCTGATTCCTCGCCGTAGCAATGAGTTCATTAAAAACAACAGCAGGGGTAAACTCTTCTCCATCCCCATCAAAGGAAAAAAATGAAGCAGAGAAAAATCGGGAAGATTTCTTCAGAAGAGCTTTGGGAGCTGCACTAGATGTTGAACTTTCCTTTGTCAAGTCCCTTTGTTGCTGCCGTTCCTGCTTCTTCGCCGGAGATTTACTGGCAGACTTTTCTGTTTCCACGTCAGCTTCCTTTTGAATTTCAGGTAACTTGACGTAATCTTGATCGAGTAAGTCGTCCACCAATTTTACATCTTCAATGCCCCTTACAGTCACATCACCGGATGACATCTCTTCACTCAGGATATCTTCGATACCTTCACCAACAACAGCATCCAAACTGATTTTTTCATCTACCTCAACAGAAGGAGAGAGAATTTGAGCTGATTGTAGCTCTTCAGAAGCTGCCTTTACTGATTCCGAAATACCTGAAGATGATGACTCGGCTTTCTGCAGTGCAATCTCTGCATCATTCACACGTTGTGCTGCATCTATTTCAAATGCCACTGCCTGCTCTGCCAGAAGCATTATATCTCCCACCTCCTCTTCTGCCTTCAAAGCATTCAGTTGAACTTGCTGTGCAATCTCATTCAATCTATCCACTTCCTTCTGCAGCTCTGCCTTCTTCTCCTGCACCCTTCTCAGCTCTGCCTCGCAATTTTCCAGAAAAGCGCTCGTAACTTTGATCTCTTCCTGCGAAAGGGCCTTCTCTTGCTCAAAGCTCTCCAATGCATCAGCTGGAACTTCTTCTTTACTCTTCAAATCCAGAGCTTCAAGAGCAAGATGCAGCCTAGCTTCAGCTATGGAAAGGGCCATGGTGGCTTTCTGTACCGATTCCTTCGCGGCATCCTCTTCACTCGTGATTTCCTGAACAGCAGAGACGGCGGCAGTGACGTGATCCCACGCACTCGATGCCTTGTCTTTCAATGCAATGGCGGATTCGGCAATCTTCTGGGCTTTCTCCTCAAACATTGTACTATTAAGTCGCGCAATCTCCAGTTCTTTCAAAGCCTTCTGTAGTAACTCCCTCAAGTCATCAATTGTAATGATTTCTTTCTCCTCTGCATCAACAATGGGCTGAGGATCCGAGTTATCAATGTCTTTCTCAGAATTTTCTGACAGAGATCGCCTCATTTCTGATGAAGAAGCCTGGAATTCTGCATTAGGGTTGCTACCATCTACGAGGGGAATCGAATCATTACTTTGACAACGCATAAGAACTGACTGCAAACGAAGACAATGGCCAAGCAGTCTGCCACGAGATGAATCACTGGATAAACTGCTGTTAATGTAAATCCGGTGGCTAGATCTTTTTGAGCACCGTGCTTTATGAAAAACCCTAAGGCATCTGCGAGAAGTTAATGGACCTTCACTGCAAAAATTCCTGGCGATCAATGGATTCCGCGCAATCCCGGGGCTGACGACATCCGAATAACGAACAGAGCACGAAAAATCCATGACTGCACTCGGCCTAATCATCCGATCACCAACATGGAACAATCTCTAGTCAATAAAGAATCTAGAGTCAGTTGTACATCCAAACCTTCAAGGAACCACAAATACGCAACCGATGCTTACCTAATCGCGCTCGATCAGCGCGATTTCAATAATGCGGTCACCAAAAAACCTAATAAGTATGACAAAAACGAAAAGAAGAGTGACATTTCTCAACTGAAACTTCAGGAACAAACAAGGAAGATGTAATCCAGGAAACTTCAGATTACCGATTATATCGACTTCGAGGAGATAGCTGAAGATTGAACTATCATCGCGGCATTTTATCACCAAATCTTCCTGCCTGAATCGCCACCGGAGAACGCTCGAGAACCAGCCGCAGGCGTTAGAACAGTTGAGCTGCGAAGGTTAGCCAAAAACCTCTAAACAGAAAACCTCCAACTTATTTTTCTACTCGATATAGCCCCTACACGGTCCAGAACCTCCTCGCGATGCGAATATACCGAAATTGAGGGGTATATGTGTAAAGTTCCTTCGGCATGTAGATATCGTCTTCGCCGTTCAGATCGGCTAATCTCGGCCGTCCATTGCCTCCAAGGTTATGACCATAGAAGGTATAGATTTTTTTTGTTTAAAAGCCGGCTGTATTTATTTGTTTAAAGTCAGTTGCATTTATTAAAAGGGTTAATAGCACGAAATATCCCAAACTTGTTCAAAAATCTGAGACTTATCCTAAACTTTTTTTTTGGCACGGTATATCCCAAACTCGCTAAGTCGACGACGACATATCCCGGTGATGACGTGGAATCCATCATGGCGGCCAGGTGGATTTCCGGCCAGATTTTGACCTGGCGGAATCCACCTGGCAGCCACGATGGATTCCACGTCATAACGGGGATTCCACCTGACAGGCATTTTACGATAAGAGAGAGAGAGGCATTCTAGAGAGAGAGAGAGGCATTCTAGAGAGAGAAAGAGAGGCGTTCTAGAGAGAGAAAGAGTGGCCTTGTTCCTTGACTACGACGACCCCTACCGCGCTTTCATGTCCGATTCTGTGAGTTTTCTCTCATTTTCCTGCTCGTTCCCTTCTTCTCTTCTCTCTCCCTTTCTCTCTCTAGAACGCCTCTCTCTCTCTCTCTAGAATGCCTCTCTTTCTCTCTCTAGAATGACTCTCTCTCCCTTTCTCTCTCTCTCTAGAATGCCTCTCCCTCTAGAATGCCTCTCTTTCTCTCTCTAGCATGCCTCTCTTTTTCTCTCTAGAATGCCTCTCTCTCCTTCTCTCTCTCTAGAATGCCTCTCTCTCCTTCTCTCTCTCTAGAATGCCTCTCTCTCCTTCTCTCTCTCTAGAATGCCTCTCTCTCTCTCTCTTATCGTAAAATGCCTGGCAGATGGAATCCCCGTTATGACGTGGAATCCATCGTGGCTGTCAGGTGGATTCCGCCAGGTCAAAATCTGGCCGGAAATCCACCTGGCAGCCACAATGGATTCCACGTCATCACTGGGATATGTCATCGTCGACTTAGCAAGTTTGGGATATACCGTGCCAAAAAAAAAGTTTAGGATAAGTCTCAGATTTTTGAACAAGTTTGGGATATTTCGTGCTATTAACCCTTATTAAACTTTCGCACTTATTTGGAGTAAAGTGAACTGATTTTGTTAACTCAATTTTCACAGTAGGGAAAAAGAAGTAAATCTCAGTGATGCTCTTGTTTGTCTTAGAAAATAAAAAGGAACAAATATAATAAAGCTGCGGAGTGAATGTTCATTTCAAGCCATAATAAAAACATGTTTGGAGTGGATTGTCAATGTGCATCTTAATCATTTGGCTTTTAAAAAAAATTGCAAGAATGTTACCCGAAGCATATAAACTGAAAATTAAATTCTTTTTTACCATGTTACTTAGGCTAAGTATGCTCACTTCATTTATTCGCATTGTGATTACTGCATACTTCATTTAACTTGAACTGCAGAGTTCGATAATTCTATAATTAAGGCAGAAATTTATTTAGCAAATTCTAATCCATAAAGCATACTTCTTAACCCAGTTATTTAATGGCGTACCGGGCTTCAAACTTATTTGATGAGTAAGTTATATGTATTGTAACTCATGTGTGATTTTTCACGAACTTAATATGGATTGCGAATATATTTATATAGATTTATATCTTCAACTCATATACCTATACTTTTATTCCATGGTCTTTCAACTAAGAAGCTCATGTGGAGTAAAACACAATGAGTCACTCACTGCATAGAATCCTAAAAGTTTCAAAACTCTTTACCATAATCTTAGACTTCATATCCCAAAATGAAGACTTCCTATATTGGCTCAAAAAATGAAAGGCCCACATCTGCGATTTTCACATATAGCAAACAGTAAATGCAGTTAATATGAGGGGGAAAATTAAGTCAATATAATTGTTTTACCCTTTAAATAGATAATTACAACTTTGACATACATTTCAGGAGCCAGAAAATGTTAAATTAATCATTAAAGTTTCTCCATGACTTGAACTTTGATAAATAAAATTTTCTGATAGATTTCAAAAAATCATCTTCTTCAATTTTTTATAATGTTTATGCTTATTCATCTATGTTAAAGCGCTTTAAATAATCCATTAATTTGGATATAATTATCAAAGCTAGGTAGTTAGGTCCATGTTGGTCATTGTTTTTAACTGGCCAAATGACCTCACATCAACATAAATATTTGACCAATGACGTAAAACTAGTTTTCGGCATGTCATATAAATATCAAGTCCTAACTCACTGATTTGACTCATTGGTTGAATGCTCAAACATCACATATCTCCATATACATGAAGGTGGTGATCCAATGTTTGTGTAAGTTGCATATTTTGAACCATATGAGCTTAGTTATTTTCATATGCATGATTTTCATATGATATGATTTTTAATAATCATATCTGATTGGATGTCAACCCAATCAACTGATATTTGGCTTTGAATAGTCCATTTTGAACATTCATCAAAACACATCTTCGTATGCATAATTCTTAATGTGAATAATCATATCTGATTGGATGTCAACCCAATCAACTGATAGTTGGCTTTGAATAGTCCACTTTGAGCATTCATCAAAACACATAATTTGGGCATTTTCAGTAAAATGTGCTCAGACTTAATCTTCACTGTCATGAGTTATCATGTACATATAATCACTCATCTGCTCGATGATCCTAGGACAACTCAGAGTATTGTTAATTGTGAGACCTTGTTCTATGATATTCCAGTGCTGTCTCCAAGGACTTCATAGCATCATTTTCCTTATTAGGCTGAGTGAAAGAAAATGTTTCATCGTCCAACGAGATTTTCTGATAAAAATCATTAATTTAAGTCAGACGGAAAAAAATAAGTTTAAGGGCTCTCTTCCAGTCACAAATTTCCCTGATATTGATGGATATAAAGATCTTTGGTCACTTCCTTGCTATTATATAAGTGTCTTGTTCTCAGCATCCATTCGTCCATATCCATTTATCCATCATTTGTTTTCTATAAATCCACATCCATCTATCCACATTCATCCCTCCATATCAATTTCACTTATCATCATCATCCACCATGCCCCTATTTATAAACATTGATATAACTTAATTAGTAGTTATGTCAATCCTCACCTATCAATCATCCACATCCAGTTATCCACATTCAACCATCTATATCAATTTCACTTATCGTCGTCATCCACCATTCCCGTTATGTATATACATTGATATAAAGTAGTAAGTACAAGTATATTTATATACTAATCATCCTCCTCATCTCACTGTAATTACTATTTAATAAAGTATATTATATCATATCCTACTCAACAAATTTTTTTTATCATTTTCCTAATCATCGTTGCCTATGGATTCGACCTTTGCTCATCATTATTAATCATGTTATTAAAAATTCAAGGTTTTATTGACATTTTATTGACTAACTTAATTCTCAAATATTATTTCATACCACTCGTATTGCTAAGCTTCAATGCATTCTCATTTCACCCCAATCCAAGTTGATGTAACAGATTCTCCACAATTATCAATCTCATTTTCTGATAATTGAGGCTCATTTTGATTCCAAAGATATACAAAATGTCACAAATACTCATAAAGGCTAAGATGTTATGTAATCAAATAGTGTCTTTTTCTCAAAAAATAAAATGATCATTAAATATGGGGTGTCAATAACATACCATTAAGGAATTACTACTTAGTTATTTGATATCATTTACTTAAAATGCATAGTATCTATGAGAACATTATTATCAATTTATTATAATATTCAGAAATATTACTTTATATTTCAGGGTTATTTATATAATTTTTATTACGAGTATCAACTACCCATGACTAATTGGTTAAACTTAAATAGGTCATCGGTGGTGATCAGGCAAATGAGACAAGTACAATGGTTCAAGATATTTATGGAACAACATTTAATGAGATGACTACGCCCTCCCTAGGAAGTATTCATTCCACATTTCATCGACAATAATATTGGCTTCTATTTTAATATTTATTTGAAGGGTATACCCTTATCGATCAAACTTTCTTTGATGAAAAGAGCTTTATTGAAGCATTGTCCCACAACGGATCTCCTCTGATGGCGTCACTTATTAGAAAGAGGATCAGCGTATTAGATTTTTAATGTGACACTTTTACATGCTCTAAAAAAGCCAAATTTTAAAAACAAATTAGGAGAGACAAATAAAAGAGGAGATCACAAACTTTGAGTATGAACTTTAAACTCTTGGGTTCTAGGGCCAATATTGATATGAAACATTAAAAATTGTGTAGCCAGGAGTATAGAATGGAATCCTAACATACCTTTAAGTCTTATCTTCCAATCACCTTGGCACAGATCACATCTGTGATTGTTTGGTTCCTGAAGCCAGAAGTGTTTATCTGAGGAAGTCGCAGATATTGGTTCACCAGTCGTTGTTACACCATTCTGATGGTATCAGGAGTGGATGGAGCCAAGGAGAGAAGGTAAATGAAGCATGGGAAGTTGAAAAAATGTTGAATAGGTGAATTTTGTTTGAGGTTTTTGATAAAACATTATTCAATAGATAAATATGACCAATTTTACATGTTTAATTAAATTAAAATGATTATATATGTGTGTTATCAAAAGCTTAAAAGAGATTAAAATGATTATTTGTTTTCATAATGATGTCTACATTTTTGGGGTTTTAGGTATTTTAGGATTCTTTTTTATGGCATATTCTAAAAGATAATAATGTTTTGAGTCCAAGTACAATTTTATGATTTTTACATGAAATTCATAAATACATTATTTTTCTAAGTGTAAATTTATTATGAAAATTTTTGGAGAGTGAATTGATTTAGTCTACTTAATTTTTCCATAAGGGAAGAAATAAGTAAATCTCAGTAATGCTCGTGTTTGTATTAAAAAACAAATTGAATATATGTAATAAAGTTAAAGAGTGAATGCTCATTTCAAAGATCAAATCAAGATAAAAATGCTTTCGGATTAGATAGTCAAATATGCCTCTTAATCACTTGGCTCTTTTCTAAAAAAATGCAATAAAGCTATGCAACATATGTTAACTGAACAATGGCTTCTTTTTACCATGTTGTTCAGGCTACATACCTGCAATCCATTTATTTACATTGTGATTAGTGTAGAGCTTGATGATTATATAATCAAAAGATAAATTATCACAAAAAAACAACAAATTCTAACCATAATGCATGTTTCTTAGCGTTTTTTTTATTGGTATACTAGGCTTCAAATTATTTAACAAATAAACTATATGTACTTTGATGTGTGAATTTTCATGATCTTTGTCTATATCATGCACCTTGAGTTTTAAACGATTATCTTCCAATTGGAACAAAATAAAATGATTCACTTAATGTCACATATTACTGATGCACAGAACACCAAGGACTTAAAACTCTTTACCATAATCTTAGAATTTAAATCCCAAAATAAGTCTCTCTATGAGGGCTTCAAAATAAAGAGGCACCATTTTAATTTTCACAAATAGAAAACGATCAAGTGCATTTAATTTGAGAGAGAAAATTGAAACAAGGTAACTGATTTATTGTCAAACTGGCATAATTACATGATTACCATTCATTGCATGTGCCATACAAATTTAAAACTAATCATTGTACTAACACATTGATCTGAGTTCCTCCATGTCTTTAAATTTGAGAAGAACTTATACATTGATGACAGATATCTGAAATCATCCTCTTTAAAATATTATAATTATTTAGGTAATTTAAGCTCTGAAAAATAATACATTTATTTGGATTATATAATTATTATCAAATGTAGGTAGATAAGTCCATGTTAGCCATTATGTTTAACTGACCAGATGATCTCACATCAACATAAATATTTCATGAATGATAAAAAACCTAGTTATCATCATTTCATACAAATCTCTCTTCTCGATGATTTGGTCAATTGATTGTATGCGCAAATGTTAAATCTCCTCATATATATGAATCTAGTCATCCCCAGGTTGCGGGATTTGCATATTTTGAACCATATGAGGTTAGTTATCTTCATATGAATAATCCTTAAAGTGAATAATCTTGTCTTATTGGATTTTCACTAAAATGCACTTAATATTTATCTTTGCAATCGAAATTTATGATGGATGTATGATTTTTCATCCACTTAATGATCCAAGGACAAATTGGGGTATTCCCAATTTTCAAATCTAAGCATGTCACCCTAACTATTACTTATGCATTGAGAAATCATCAGAGAAATATTAATTGATATTGCACACATCAAATCATTTTACTTGGCAAGCAGAGTGAAAGTACTTTATTTCATGATCCATCAATATTTATTGGTAAAAATCATTTATTTAAGTTGGAATGCAAAAGGGAAGTTGAGTGAGTCTCTATCTGCCACAAATTCCCATGATCACGATAGAATATAAAAATCTAATATAAATTCTTTGCTATATATCATTGTTGTCTAATCAACATCCATTATTTTGATAGCTATAAATCCACATTCATAAATCCATATTCATTTCACACATCATCATCATCATCCACCACGACCCTTTACATAAACATTTATGTACGATAATAAGCTCATCCTCCTTATCTCACCAAATTTATTATTTTATGAAGCATATATTATCACTGACTAATCACATTCAAAAATTAAATATATCCTAATCTGGATTGCATGTAGAGATGAACCTTGCTCATCATTAATGATGGAAACATATGTGGCCAACAAGCAAGTAACACATTTCACATATCATCCTTTGTTCATTAATACATAATCCAACTTAGTGAATTATAATGAGATCAAAATACATATATCATTAGTCTTTAAACATGTGTTCTCAATATTCCTATTCGAAGTAATATTTAAGGACATCAAAATATTTGAATAGAATACCACTACTTTGTCACACTTATATGATGAATATGGCTGAATTAAGATTGTTTATAGTTCCATGATTAGGAACTCTTAGCCAAAGTACAACCATCAATTCAGAAGACGTATTTGTTCTCTAAGGTTTGAACACTACTTGCACAACCATGGCCTCAACCAACCTGATTTATAGTTATAGTATAATATTAATTAGGTATTCATGGTGAGATCATGAAGTTTATGAAGACAATTGAGTGGTCAAGATAAGATTACCCACCCTCGTATAAGAGGAGCCAGCTCACTAAAGACAATGTGATAAAGTCCTCGGCCAAGGTAGTGTAATAGTTATCTTATGATTTCATAACGCATCAGTACAAACTCGAATGGTTGATTAGGGTTTTTCATTTGACCATGCAATAAGTAATCCTAGGATTGTTTTGTGGATGATGGTCTTTAATTATATGGCAGCGAATGATAGAAAGGTTTCATGAGTAAGTCAATACACTTATGAGTATCTTACATAGCACAAAGTGTAGCTTAGAACTCCACGATCTAGAGACACTAAATTGATTAGGGTAAATTTATTTATCATTGTTTAATCTATGTGATGATATTATTAATTAATTTTGAAGAACAATAAAGATTATTATGGCACTAAATTCATTAACTGGACTGATACATGGGCCTAGAAAGACATATGCAAATGGTCTCTTAGACTTTGGTATCTATACCTAAATTTTGGGGGTTTTATGAAAAAAATCCCATCTTATTATAAATAGAGGAAGACCCTAAAATAAATTCCCCCCGGAAATAAATTTTCAGGACCCTACCTTTCATTTATTTGTCACCTTTGCTCCCCTCCGTTCCCCATGCGATTATGAGTACGTAAAGACGAGGGTGGAGAGAGAATGGGGCTCTTACAGATGAGGGAGGGTATTCAATGTGCAAGAGATCACGCATATACATATAGAGGCTGCATATTTGAGCAGCTTAACAAATATCAATCAAGGAACAAGGAAATCACAAATCTCATCTATATAAAAATGATTAATCAGTAGGTTTGGAATATCATTGTATTTTTTTTCACTATTTCCTTGTGTGAATCCATATCAAGGCCATATAATTCAAAATTTAGTTAATCATATTTTCAAGTATTCAATATTTAATCAACATTTTATTGATTAACTCAGTCATCAACCGCAATGTAAACACCTTAAAATTGAGTTCATTAATTAATATACATCATTTGATTACTTTCATAGAGATTCTCATTTCACCACAATCTACATTTGTATAACCACTTCTCGACCAATACTGATCTTATTTAGTGTGAATCAAGGCTTAGTTTTGATTCAACATATTAATGGAAAAACATCACATGAGAAATTCACTCATAAAGGCTAAGACATAATATCTTTGAATGCTGAAAAATATGAGTGAGTAATATTGTTTGAAAAATAATACAATCATGAAAGATGGGGTGTCGATAACATATCGTTTAAGACTTCTTATTAAGTTATTTTGTATCATTGATTTAAGATGTATAGTATCATTGAAAATGTTATTATTAGTCTATAATATTTAGAAATGTTATTTACGTATTTTACAGGTGTTATGTAATTTTTAATGCAAGTATTAAAAACCCATGTCTAATTCATTGAAGTTGAATAGGTTATTGATACTTATTATTTAAAATGTTCAGTGAGTTAACTTAATTAGGCAGATGAGGCAAGTGCAAGGCTTGATTTGAATGATAATAGGCTCAAGAGGGATATGAAAAAATATTTAATGAGATGACTATGCCCAAGTCCTTGGAATAGTTTATTTCAGATTTTTTCCACAACATAATTAGCTTTTATTGAATGATTTATATGAAGGGTTACACTCTTATTGAGGGAATCTTCTCGGAGGAAACAAGCCTAAGTGAAGCATCATCCCAGTAATTTATCTCTTCTTATCGGCTCACTTGATTATATAGATGATCACATACTATATTTTCAATGTGGCACCTTTACATGATCTATCAAATTGAATGTTAAAAGGAAATTAGGAGAGATAACAGAAATAGTATGTCACAGACCTAAAAGTATAAACTTGAAACTCTGGGCTTCGATGCCCATGATTAACATGAAAATAATGATTCATGTAGTAGAAAATATCTAACAAAAGCAGAGCATGTGACGAGATCGTCATGATGTAGGATGCACATTAAAGCAGGTTAAGGCGAGGATGGATAGGGAAGATGATGGGTGTGTATGAATGTAGATGAATGATAGAGGAAGGATAGGATGATGGTTGATGAAGATGAGTTCACTAACTAAATGTGTTGGAGACGATTCATATTCACCCAATTGAGATCATACTTTCCCTAAGATCTGTTTCATGTGGAGACGACCCTTAAACATCACTCTCTAGTTAAATTATTTATGAGTATAGGTTTATAAATTGTATTGATGAAAAAACTGGAAAAGGGAAACATAAATAGAGGGAAAGATAAATAATGATTTAATATTATTACTATTGGTCATGTTGAGTATAGGATGATGCCAAACTGAATAGAAATGATTTTTGTATAACAAAATTATGCAAGGAGGATAAGGGCCTATAACTCATTAAAACTTTAAGAGGGAAAATATATCTTTATGTTTAGAGTAAAATGATATGTATCTAGAAAAAAGGGGGACCAAGAGAGGACTGTTAGAGAGAGGGAATATGAGAGAAAGAGACATGGAATCCGAGAGAGAGAGAGAGAGAGAGAGAGAGAGAGAGAGACTATTGCAAAAGAGAGGGAGATTGAGAGAGAGGGAGTATGAGAGAGGAGCCAAAGGGAAAGAGAAAGGGAGTTTGAGAGAGAGAGAGAGAGTCAGAGGGAGACTAAGAAAGATAGAGACAGGGAATCAAAGTGAGAGAGAATTGAAAATTTTAAAATTAAACATGTAAACTTTGTAATTATTGATATGTCCTTTTGTCCCCTGTGATGGGATAAGGATGACATGTGACAAAATGTGATGGATTTTGTTGAAACCTAGGACACAAGATGGGATTAGAGATGTGATGAACTGGATGCTATATCTTTGTCTATCACCGCCTGTTATCAGTTCCCTAATGTTTGAGCCATTCCGTTAAGGATGTGCCTTTCCGTAGACCAAATTACCTTGGCACAGTTTGTATCCATTATTTCTTAGTTCCTCGAGAAAGATGTGTTTAGCTTCTCAAATGTGTATCATCTAGATGTATCCACATGATTGAGGTTTGTCGAATATCCTATGTCATCATCATTACACTATTCCAATTGTACCTGGAATGGAAGGGATCTAAGGAAAGAGTGGAGATGGATGGAAAACTAAAGAAATATTTAATGGGAAATTTTATTTCAAGGATTTCTTCTATTTATACTCGACGGAACTTTTCATAAAAAACCAAAAAACTTTAACTATATCTTATGATGTGTGATTTGTGTGTGACCGTTTAGCCCCATGCATCAGCCTAGAAAAGAACTCAAATCACCCTGTCATTTTATTTGCCAAACCAATGAATTAATTGTATCAATGTATAAATTAATTAATAAAATACTGATTTAGCCTAATTGATAAGTTGAGTTAGTAGTTAGGTAGAGGGTGTCATGTTATACCTTGTGTTCTAGAAGATACAAATGAGTATATGAACTTTCTCATCAAACCTTATTTTCATTAGTTACCATGGACATATAGTCAATCATCGACTTGACTCTCCTTGGATGACTAAGGAGATGGTCAACTATCAAACCCTAATTGGAAATTTAAATAGCAAATAACTTGTTGGAAAATCATGAAATAACTATTATGTGGTATTTCATTATCGTTGCCAAAGACTTTACCATTTCATTGTCCATGAGCTGTCTCCTCTTATTCCAAGGGAAAATAATCCCATCTTGACCACTCAATCATTTTTTATAAAATTGTTTGTGCACCTAAGCTAAGAAAATCAGAATTCCATGAAAAGGAACTCATAGTCCATAATCAAAGCACGATCATCAATCCTAAAGGTATCTTTGGCGTGTCATGTCTAATGACCACTTACAACATCATGATGTGAATCAACCTGACTTAAATTTTGATATAGTACCATTTAGGGACTCATAAGGTTCAAATTAGATAACTATTTCCCAAACATCAACAAATACATGTCACTGAAGACTATGGGATCTATTGTACTTACACATGAGTGAGACTAGATAGTGTTATTCTATCAATATATTTCAATATTTTTATCGAATTTCCCCTGAATATGGATATTTAGAAAAAAGTCAAACATTAGTGACCTCACATAATGATTTCATTACAATTCCTTAGTTACTACACATATTCATAGAGTTGATTATAAGCAACATATGTGCATTATAATGAATGTATTATATCACTAATTGATGTCGGACGTCATCAAGACGTCGTCAAGACGTTGTCCGGTCGTCACCGAGGGTATGGACTCGGTGGCGAAGAGAGGTCTCTATCGGACTACGGTAGGAGCGTCATCCGATATGGATAGTAGACAAGTATGAAATGAGAGTGAATGCGTGATAGTCTAGATGTGGTACGTGCAACGCCAACTCGCGGTGGGTGCCGTTCCCGGGGTTCAACGGGGTCTCCCAGGGAAGGATAGTCCAGACTTCCCGAACCTCGTCCGAATGGACGAGGGCGACTATGAGATAGAACGGGGAAACCCCGCAGGTATTGCTCACATGGGACGAGCGAAACCCGACTCACACTGGACAGGTAAAACTCACGTGTATTCTTTTGTCATTTTCTCAGCCTGTCCCTCTCACCTACGTCTAACCCGAGCGCGGTGGAGGCAATAGAAAGCGTACTGAAAGAGATAAGAGACAAGAGTGCAGGGTGGAGTACCTTTTGTCGCGTCCGGCGACATCTATCTCGGTATCGCCCGTTGCGCTCTCGACGAGGACGGGCGGTCGTTGGTGACGGTGGCAATGACAGCAGGCGGCTCGAATAGTCTGTGGGGAGCGAGCACCAAAGGGCAGTATCGGAGGGCAGCGACAGCACGACAGTCTAGGCTGGCGCCGAAGAGGAGACTACGGGCACGATGGGCTGCGGTTGCGGTGGCATGGGGCGCAACGGCTCGAGGTGCAGCATCGCGGGGCGTGGCGACGCAGGCGCGGCAGCCCGAGCCCCACAGCACAGGGCGAGGCGACGCGGGACGCGGGGCGTGGGCACGGCGGCGCGAGACGCGGGGCGTGGGCGCGGTGGCGCGGGACACGGGGCACGGCGGCGCGGAGCGCAGCTTTGGCGATTGGCGGCGCGGTCTAGCGGCAGCCGGCGGCGTTCCCTTCTCCCTTCTCCTCTCTTCTTCTTCTTCTTCTTCCTTCTTCTTCCTCCTCCTTATTCCTGCTTCCTCAACGAGGGACTCTTCAAATTCCAACGTTTTTCTTTCAAACAAATTCAAAGAGTAGTCTTTGAAGGGTGCCCAACCCTTCCTTTATAGAAGAGAGGTGGATGGGCCCCTTTTAAGGCTACAAAACTAAAATAAAGAGAGGGGTTTGGACCCGATAACGGGAGGGGAAGGTAACCTCATACGGGAACTTCCCCTCGCTACAACACTGTTACGAAGAAAATAGAATATGAAAGAAAACGTAAATGTAGGAAGCAAAAACGGTAAACGGAACCGAAGATGGCGCGTCGTTACCTGGGATATTTGAATCCGGGTGCGCGCGTCGTCGCTTTGGCTTGCCGTGCCAGCTGGATGCGAATCGGTGGCGGAGTCGATGACGATGCCGACTCCTTGAGCAATGATCCTGCGTTCTCGAACTGTGTCACGCCATCACTAATCCTTGTATTAGTTATGGAATGTGTGATTGGCTTGCTGGAGACATATATTTCCATTAGAAACACTTTTTAAATTTTACTTTTTAGTATCCATATTTCATTTTTATGAGTAAATCAGGTCCCATATCCTTTGCTTATATATTATTTCATCATGGAGAAAGTTAGTCAACAAGTAAAATTTTAAAATCACTTAAAACTTGACTTCTAATGTTATGTTCATGAAAGTATCCAATCCCTTTCACTTATTCAAGCCTTTAAGTCAATAAGCTTCCATGGAACAAAAAGATATTCCACATCAGCAAGTGCTCCAACTTTGATTTCATGATCAATCTACCAGAGACACATTTTCAATGTTTTCATAGCCTTTTGCATCGATAATGTACTTTTTCCTTCAGAGTATCTACCACAAGAATTATTGAATATTTTTCATTGGTTTAAATTTTTATATTTTAAATAATCTTCATTAAAATTTTCAATGTTTTCAAGCAGTCAATATCACCCATCGTCAAAGCCTAATAATGCCAATGTGAACATTATAGCTATCACATCAGTTTCAACATCAATGTTAACATAAATATTAAGTAATGATATTTTCTGTCCAAGTCAACATTACTGATGATGCCAACAGGAAGGATTATATTTATCATTGATGGATTTTAGAAGATTAATGAATCATGGTGGGGAAAATTTCAACTGTTTTGATTTTCCACAAGGATATTTGGTGAAACAAATTCAGGCTGCATTTCTACACATTAGAACCTCAATTACCTCATTTTTTGTTTCATTATTTTCTAACAACCACAAAGTTTTTTTCCTTATTTGGAGAATTTAAGGTTTTGTTAAATTATCTATAAGAACTTCCTCGTGATGCAGAATTTTTAGTGATTTGATGAGTTCAAATTTACTTGTCACTTTTGAGTTGTCTCTTTCCTTTATCCAATTTCTTCCACTATTGTGTCTGAGTCAATACACCTATTTACATTCTTTTTAGAGTCATCTCATTTTTTCTTCTTGCCCTCACATCACCTTATCAAACGAACTCTCCCCTCCAACCTAGGCACTCGTCTTTAACTTCGTTGACCCACTTATGTCTTGGATAAAATCCAAGAATGAGATTTTAAAATTTTACAAAGTAAAAATTTAATTACTCTCATTAGAACATAGAATTATGGAGAAATTTTCAATGAAAAAAATCCTTGCTATGAAAAAAAATCAATTTATAAGCTGGTAACCAAAGTTTGCCTCGGTTAGTATTGCTAATAGTGAGATTTTCTCATTTACACTTTTATTTAAAGTTATTTTTTGAAGCAATTAATACAAGTTCCCCTGATCAACACAAGTTGTTTATAACTTGCATCACTGTAGATAACTTTTTGGGATTATAAAATATTATGTTCTATTTTTTGTGAAATCAAGTATGTGTTCTAGTATCTATGTTGAGAATCACACAAAGTCTTCTCTGACTCATACTTCAATCAGTGAACTTGGTTCTGCCTTACAATTTTTTCCAAAGTTTCCTCAACCAAAATATTTTGTAGAAAAATATTATCAACTGTGATATGGAAAGCTGTATCTGATAAAATAGTGTGGAAATGTCAAAACAAATCCACATTGCTTCTGCATCCCCCCTTCAGTTTTTTAAAAAATTACAACAGTATAGGAGCTTGTTTTCATCTCTCCCTTCTTTCTTTCCCCCTCTTCCCCCTTCTCTTTTTCTGTCTTTATCCCTATTTCACTCTCTCTGGCACCCTCTTTTTTCTCTCTCTATCTCCTTTATCTGTCTATTTTTTCTTACTCTACTAATGACTCTCATCTCTCTCCCCCTAAAGATCCATCTTTCTGTCTCCCCCATTCTATCTCTCCCTCCTTCTTACTCTTTGTAATTATTGTAAATGCCATCATTGGAGTCCTCCACCCCATCAAAAAATCCCATCAACAATATTCAATCAATGTCAATGTCAAACATAAGCTTGTCAATGTCAATTGCAAAGAAGCCACATTTTGTATAGGTATTATCATTTTCATCATTATCAACATGGAACACTGATGTTAAGAGTTGAGGAATGGTTAAAGGTGACAAACCACGTTTTGAACCCCTTTAGGTTGTCACGAGAGTATTGTTGATGTTCATGTATCGAGATCCAACTGCCTGATTCTTTCGACCCCATTTTTTGTTACAATTTTATAGTACACAATTACACTTTAATTAGCTTAATACTTCAGGCCACGTTGATGAGGATAATTTTACAGAAAATTCAAGTAATTTTTTCCTGAAATAAATGAAAATCCTAAAGATATTATATGGTTAGGATAAAATTTGATTACAGACGCTTTGTATATATGTATTGTTATGTCCACTTTTTGCAAGCTAGAATGTGTCGATGGGATGACAAAGGCCAACCTATTGCTGGATAAAACACACCACAAACCAACGCGATCAATTCAAGCCTTTAAATACAGAGAACATGATGGTGCATCCCTTTTCCTCTAATGATGGTTTATGTACTATCGTAAAACCATAACATTAAAACAATCTCTTAATCTAAAATCTCAAACTATTGACTATGCAAAGATTCAACCCTATTGCATTAACCTATTATACTAAATTTGATGGCGATATGAAAACACATTGGAAAACTCTAGATGGAGTAATACAGATCACCAAAAAGGGGAGAGTGGATCTGGTTCACTATCACCAAAGAGATGCATTTGGTGAGGGGGACAGATGTTGTGCACTTTGATGGGGCCGTGAGTGGAGGGATTTGTGTGCTTAGTTGGCAAAGGATCGATGTGGAGGCTTCCCCCTTATGAGGTTTGGGGAAGCCGCCCAAAACCTAAATGATAGACACGATCAGTGTGGCGTGAGGGTACAATATGAAGGGCAGAATGGAGCAAATAGGATATTGAGGCATGTGAAAGATGGCATGGCGCATGAAGGACATCACAACACATGAAGTAGGGCACCTGATGAACAGTGTAATGCCACATGTGTTGGGTTCTACTGGCCTAGATATGGATCAACAAATCAAAACATTTCACAACGTAAGACTTCAACAGAATCGAAAGACATCATTAAAAACATTAAACTAAGAACATGTGAACTGATCGCATCCATGATTTATTAGATTTCGTAGCAAGATGAGTCAAGCTGCTCAAGTGTGCAACCTCTAGACATATCCGTGTGGTCCTCGGCACATCAAATGTCCTCCTTCTCATTGACGAGCCTCATTCAATCTTCGTCGTCGTCCTTACGCCATCCTGATCACATCAGGAGTGGAAAGGAAGTGTGGGAAGAAAGGAGAAGGGGAAGGCCCCTAAAATTTTTTGGCCTTGGTGAATTTCATTCAGAGACTTCCCTTATTTATACTAAGTCAGTGTTTTCACAAAACCCCCAAAACTTAAGTATATATTTCGACGTCCAAAGACCATTTTCATGTGACCCCTATAGGCACATCTATCTGTCCAGTTAATGACTCCAATGACCAAATAACCTTTATTGGCCTTTCAAATTAGTTAACTATATCATCATATAGATTAATTAACATCAGATTGATTTAACCCAATAGATAGGTTGAGCCTCTAACACATGGGGTGCCAAGCTAGACCTCGTTCTCTAGACCATACAAAGGAGGGTGGATCAACTCTCGCATGGAACATGTTCATCATCAGTTACCGTGTATGTATTTCCCCTCATCCACTTGATGCTCCTTGGACGACTTAGGGTATGGTCAACTGTCAAACCCTAATCGGTCATTCGAGTTAGTACTGATGCATTCAAAAATCATCGGAGAACTCTTCTCCTAATATTTCATTGCCTTGGCCAAGGACTTCATGGCATCGTCTTCCTTGAGCTGTCACCTCTTATACCGAGGGTGGTCGATCCCATCTTGACCACTCAATCGTCTTCGTGGACTTCTTGATGCACCCGAACTAAAACTATTTAGGATCCTATGATTAGAAACTCAAGTGTCATAGTCAAAGTACAATTGTCCATCCACAAGAAGTCTTTAGTGTCTCATGTCTAAGAACCCCTTACACAACCATGATGTGAATCAACCTGGTTGAAAGTTTGGTATAATACCATTCAGGGATTCCTATAAATCAATTCAGTGAACTCTTTCAACCAAAGATCACCCACTCTCTATCCTTAGTGTCTCCACACTAATGGCTACGGGACATGCCATACTCATCATATGAGTGAGGCTATGTAGTGCTGTTCTATCCAGATATTTCAATGTCCTTCTCGAGTATCCTTTGAATATGAATATTTAGAACACATGCTTAAAGACTAGTGATCTCCGTACTATGATTTCATCATAATTCACTGAATTCGATGCTGTATTCATAGACTTCACTACAATCATCACACGTGCACTATAATGAATATGTTTTATTAATGAACATGGAATAAGATATGAAATGTGTGATTGGATTACTGGCCACATATGTTTCCTTCAACATGGTGCAGTCAGTGTGGCATGACCTTGGTAAAGTGTCGTGGGAGGGTCGATATAATGCTGATAAGCACATGTTTTCAGAGGGGTGGGGCAATGTCAGAAGAGAGTGCACCATTGGAGGGCGGCATGGCACTAAAGGAGCATCGTAGAGTGCTGTAGGGAGTGTGGCACGATGATCAATCACAATAGGAAAATAACAGTAGAGGGGAGACTCTTGGGAGGTTCTAGAGAAGAAAAACTTAATTCCAATACTTCATCAAATGATCCATTACAACAATGCCCTTCTATGAGCGATAAATAACTAAATTTAGATAATGCACAAATCAAATCCTAATAATATCAAAATTCAGATCACAGATCCAAGGTTAATGATGACAACGTGTCAAGATGCTGGTTCTCTTATAGAGACTGTGCTGTCACTTCAGATGGTGGGGCAAGGACGTGTGCCTGCCAAATTAGCAATGTTTTTTGTTCAATCCATCATTACCTAACATCAATGATATTGCAGTTAGTCTAAGACTCAACTTTGAGGATTTGGCTAAGAATATTCACCCGTTTTTTGTCAAAATCTCAAAGTGAACTTATAAATTTATAAGCACTTTTATTATGATCCTATCAAAATATGTCTACTCACTTGTCTCCTATGTTGCTTTTCAAATTTGATTTTTATTCTCAATCTCTTGCTTGATTCTTATTTCAGTTGATTCCGTATTTTTCAAAGCTATTGTTTATTGAACTGGTTTTTATAAAAGCCTCGTTTTAATTTTGCTTTATTTTATACATTTCCTTGTCCTTCATGTTTTACACTTTTCTTTACTTCATTTCCATATTTCATGAAATTCAACATTGAATTTAACATTTAAGTCAGTGCTTAGATTCTTTCTTTTTAACACCAACCTACACACCCCTGAAACTGATTTAAATGCATAAAATCAACAATTCATCTAGGTGTTTCTTTTTTTACTTAACTAAGCACAAATGAATCCTTCAAGACTAAATCATTAATTCAAAATATCAAGGATTTAGTTACTATTAAATTCTTTGTTATTTGATACAGTAGAATGAAAAGAAAGTATAATTTTGTTCTTGAGAGAGTTCGTTCATCTTCTTCCTCTCTCTCTCTCTCTCTCCCCCTACTATAAATTTGCAACGAGGGAAAAATTCCGATTTGATCGGCGTGGAAGCGGGCGAAGGGAAGGGGGCAGCAAACGGAGACGGAGCTCGGAAAATGGAGAAGTCAGTGGTCAACATCTACCCTCTGGCAAGCTACACATTCGGTACAAAGGAACCCAAGATGGAGAAAGACACTTCGGTCGCCGATCGGCTTGCCCGGATGAAAGTCAAGTAAGTTTTCTTCATCAAAGACTCACCAAACTACGTCTTATGCGGCTCAAGATCCGATCTTTTTCTTGTTTCCTTGGGCGTTTCTCGGCATTTTGTTTTCCATTGGACGATCTTTCGAATTACTGGCTCCAAATGGGCGAAATACGTCGACCCTAGGGCATTATCTGCCCATCTGTTTGTTGCATTCATTAGAGGAAATTCATTACTGTCTAGAAAATAATGAAATCTTTAACAGAATGGTTTTTCCATGGGAAGGTTGTTTTAACTCCATTATTGGAGCCTTCTTTCGAATTCTGTGGAGGGTTAATTTATGCTTAAACAATTCTTAATGAGGTTAATTTTCACATAAAGACTGATTTTCTTCATTCCTAGTTTCAATCCGTTATGGTTATGCCAAAGCTCTAATTCTAGCTAATTGAGTTATTGATTTCTCTCTCGATCAGCTATATGAAGGAGGGAATGCGTACCAGCGTTGAGGGAATTTTATTGGTAATCCCTGGATTTTGTAGAATGATATCAACGTCATAATCTTGTTCAAACATCCGCTAGCGCTTCTTTTTTCAAAATTTATTTTGCAATTTAACAGAAACTGTTTCCAGGTTCATGAGCACAACCACCCCCACGTACTTTTGCTTCAGATTGGGAACACCTTCTCAAAGCTTCCAGGAGGACGGTTGAAGCCTGGAGAAAATGGTATAGTGCCCAATTGTTTAAACAATATCTCTTGAGATAGATCAATTTTCTTTTATTCAAACAATTGAGATAGACCATTTTTCCAAAATGATGATTTAATTTGTTGCAGAGATTGATGGTCTGAAGAGGAAGCTTGCTAGCAAACTTGCGGCCAGTTCTCTCCAACCAAACTGGCAGGTATGTTCTTCACCTTTTGCTGTGGACTCTTGGTTTTTAATTTAATTATTATTTATTTGCTTTAGTGATTTAATTTTTCAGATTGGAGAATGTGTAGCTACTTGGTGGAGACCTAATTTTGAGACGATCATGTATCCTTACTGCCCTCCTCACATCACCAAACCCAAGGTAGGACATTTTTTCTTATTTTTTAAACAGTATCTTTTCCTCGTGATTTTTTTTACAATCTACTTGATTATGTATTTTTTATTAGACTCGTTATCGTTTATATGGAGGACGTTAATGGCATTTCAGGAGTGTAAAAAGATTTTCCTGGTTCATCTGTCGGAGCGGGAGTACTTTGCTGTGCCAAAGAATCTAAAGCTGCTAGCTGTTCCATTATTTGAGCTTTACGACAATGTTCAGGTAGTTCAATACCTCATATCCTTCATCTTTTTTTTTTCTTTTAATTGGCTTATTAAGGGCCTTTATCCTAAATTATTTTCTAAATTTTATTATATTTACAAATCGATTAATTTTTTATTGATGGGTTTCTAAATTTTGGAAACAGAGATACGGGCCTGTCATCTCTACGATCCCACAGCAACTATCTCGGTTCCAGTTCAACCTGGTCAGCACGTGAGTGGAGGCAGAAGCTTAGTTACGAATCATGGATATGATGAACTCTTCAGGTTACTCTAGCTTTTTTGTAATTTATTCCCTCAATAGCTATTTAGACATTTTCCTTATCCCCAAACTTATTTATGTTGATTTCATAATCAGATTTGAAAAAATATTTGAATGGGTCTCAAGATGACCTCATTTCATGATGTTATATATCATGGCTTTATGATATAAATACTCACATACGCTCTAGCTCTTTATTGATTTCTTGGTGAACTACTCTAATACTCAAGTATTCAATAAGGGATTTGAAAGGACAACACTTTTCTTGCTAGAGTAGTTCCCTAAGGTAGAAAGAAAAGGAGATAAATGGGCCTTGTTTTCTTTGTACAGAGAATCCTAATCACTGGTACACTGGACTGCTCAGTGGAGGCATTTTATAAAAGGATTTACTTCGCCTGCATGCCGCCCATAGTAGAGAGAGAAAATCCCTTCAAGGCGGCCCACACTGTCTAGAGCAGACTCGTCATCTCCAAGAGCTCTCTGAAGTGATGCAAGTTTCACCAACTCATTCCCAATAGCGATATGGTTCTCTTTGTAAAGCTTCTCTAGGATCTGCATATTACCACACCATAATCTTCTTGCATGAAACCATTATCCATGGTAAATCAATAACGATAGAATTTCAGGGAAGAAAAATGCTAAAATTATCTCAATCAGATGATAATAAAAGGCATAGTCGATGAACTCTTTTGTCATTAAAACGATACCTTTAGTGAAGCCTTAGAGTGATCTATAGAAGATTTAAGATCACCCCCTGAGCAGAACATTTCAGCCACCATATCTTCAGCCTGACCATAGAACTATTCCGCCATTACTACCCAAACTCTATAATTCCGATCATCATGAGGCAACGAAATGATGAAAAAAATGGATCATGACCTGGGCCAAATCCCTGCTGTAAGCGTGCCTCACTGATCTCAATTGGTGAAGTGCCTCCACAGCTTGATCAACAGCCTCTGGACACTCCTTCAGACTAAAAAATAGTAAAAGTCGTTGAATTCTTCATTTTCAGTAAAAACAAGAATTCGACTGAACAAAAAAGGTAGATGATAGTTGCCTCCGAATCTTCTGAAGGGTAGCCCTGGGGGCTGGCGCTAACTTCCTTGGTTCTGTCTCCAAGCCACAACTCAAACAAGAGCCTGACCTGATCTTGGGTCCATTATGAATATATAAGAGCCGTCCCACCTTCATGATCTCGTCATTTTCCTGCATAAACCCAAGGATTATCATTCATGAATATTTGACCACAAAAAAATTAATATTAACGTACTGCAGGGTGCATGAAATTTCCATTATCTCCCCATATCTCAGGGACGGCACCATGGCAAGCAAAGTCTTTACACCGAAAAGCATTGATTACAATGTCCGGAAAATTAAAATTTGAACAGCTTTTGCAGTGGCATGTAAAGAAATATTGTTCTTTGAGCTGCCTCTGTCGTTCTTCAAAGCCCAATTGACCAACCTTTGGTGAAACCGGAAGAAATTGAGTAATGGGTTAAGTTAAAAATACAATTAAAAGCTGTGAAATTGTCAAAAAAGTGGTTACTTGGGGTCCATAGGAGAGTTCGAGAGGAAATCCAGCCGCCACGGGTTCGGTTGAACGCATGAAAAGCCTCCTTGAAAGGAAGTAAGCGTGGATATTGGGAAGGCACGAGTGGTTGAATAACCTGCCTGTGCAGTAGAGTGCTTGGCCTACTCTAACCTGTGCAAAACGAAGAAGATTCTGAGAATATTTATCCCATTTCAAAAGTTCCAGATAAACAGAGTTATATCTTTGAAGAAAAATCTGATAAGGTTCTCCCCATAAACCTATTATGAGAAGAAGAGAAGTACCAGTCAGCATGTGCGCCAGTGAAGGCAGATGCTGATTCAAACACTTAGATGGCGGGAGCAGGAAGATTATAAATAAAGGGGCAGTAGCTGGATCGAAAGGGAGGAAAACTTTGCTTTTGGAATTGCTTACATGTTTTGATCATATAATCCTCGGATCGTAAAAAAATCCTACCCATGATCATATAATTTTTCTTATCGGCACAATCACCATGCATATGTGATTAGCACAGCCTCGCCTACAGTCGGACCCGTGCCCTCGACCACTGAGAGATGGGTTATTTAATTATAAGTGAGATCAATGTTTCACATGAGTTTTGAAGGCATGCTGCAAGCCAAAAAGATGCCCCAGTATAAACACGGGCCCACTCTTCCATGCTTATGACACAGAAAAAATAAAATATTTCATTGGTGGTAAGATAATAAGAGGATGGAACCTTGATTTAGGTTTCCATCAGTGACAACTAACCTACACACGGACTTTAACATCAAATCAATATTCTTGGCTGCGTTCTTAAAGGGAAAACTACCCTAAAGACAAACAGAGCAAAATACCTTAGGCACGTAAAATGGCAGAAATACCCTCAAATGTAAAATGAATTCTAGGGAATCGACCTGTTCTATGTTGGTCGTTTGGACTTTATGAATTGGAGAGGTAACCCCCAAATCTTGTAAACACTTCATATGAACGATCGCCATGGAGTTGACCTTGATCTGCGACATGATTATAACCAGCTGCAGGAGGGAACGAACATGTCCAGTAGAGATGGAAATTGTTAAAATGTTTTCATTTAATAATCCAGTAGAAATTAAATCTCACTTACCTGTACAACAGAAAACTCGTTGAATGGAAACAGGTGACCAAAATAGTTGTTCAGACAACAAGAGAGAACTGCGGACAATATGTGAAATTCCACTTTTACTCCCAAAGCCATTCGTCCGTAATGATGAATAAAATCCTGTCTTGCAGGAACGAGATCATAATCTATTTTTGAAAAATGAGATAAAATAAAACATTAAAAATAAAAAGAAAACAATCATAGTTTATCTGACTCTATTGCAGTAAAAGGAAGCTCAAAAAACAATAAAATTAATACCAATTTCTTTTGGAATGCATCATCATTAGAAGAATTTTCTCCTCCATAAATAATCTTTGACATCACTCGGCCTGTCAAGACCACATCTGAGGGCAAAACAGCAGACCAGTTTGCCCCACCGCATTCGTGGCGGTGTTCTGCAAATTCCTGAAATTCTCCATCAAATGAAGGTTCGTTCATTCATAGTTCAGGGGTTTATTTTACTTTATAATTCTAACCTGTTTTATTCCGTCTGATCTTCCGGTCGCCGCCTCTCGACATTTCTCGGAGCAGTATGATGGTATAGTGCATAATGAGCAGAAAATAGCATCACTGGGAAGATCATTGAGACAAAAGTGGCAGTGAGTCTCTCGCATGGTCTTCAAAACAATCTGCCAAGCATTGATAACAATAAATAAAAATATTTCGGTTATTGCATTGGATATATAGAGGTTATTGCATTTGATAAACATGTTATTGCATTGGATTTTAGATAATACGATAATCATGCGAGAGAATGATGGACATACCGCAGCCAAAGGTTCTTCTGAGAGAAGTAAAGTACTGGGAGGTATATGATTCAATGAAAACATGCCTCTTCCCTTGTCCTCCTCCTCTTTACAATGTAGTTCTGTCATACTCTCACATGACTCAGAGGCTGTAAAAAAGAAGAATATAAATCAAAAATTAACATTTGGATCTCACAAGGTCACAGTCGAATCAATGATATCACACAGATGCATCAGAAAAACTTATCAGTGAATGGAGTTGTTTTTGTTTGAATTTTAGTCACATGTTTATCAAATCTAAATACTATTAGAGTCTAAATGTTAGTTGTGATAATTGGCCAGTCATTAGAGTCTAAGTTCCACTGATCATGAGCGATGCAGGACGGGCAGCGCTGTAAAATACTGATTAAATTATTTTTAGTTCAAGATAAATAAATAAATAAAATTGTAAATGAAGATTAAAACAAAATTTAAAAACAGGGGAATTCCAGGAACAAAGACTTACACGAAGAAGCCAATCTTATTTCCACGGGATGAACCGGAGAGAAGACTCGCAGGGCAGTGGACTTAACAGATTTTAATGCAAGATCAAGATCGGTTTTTATTTGCCTCTTGCCCGAGACAGATTTTTCCATTTCCAACGCGGCTTCCAAATCATGCACTGCTTCTTCATAATTTTTTGACAAAATATGAGCCTTTCCTCGTCTAAATCGTGCCTTTGTCATCAACAAGAATGCATAAATTCTATAAAATAAATTCAAGAAAAAAGGAGAAAAAACGTCGAATCACTTGCATCATTTGACAATTACCTTCACATAGAGAGGATAAATAGTGATAGCTCGGCTGCAATCTCGCTTGCACTCTTCAATGTGATCAAGATTCTGCAGATCAATAAATAATGGGAAAGTGGAAAAATTCAGAAACGCAGCGTAAAATTAAGCTTCTATCTCTCTTTAAGATCATATCATTCAAATAAAGAAATATTTCTTTATGAATAAATAAAGCCAAAAGTTCACAAAAATTCAAAATCATTACATGAACATGAATCAAATCGGCAGAAGAGCCTCACTAGCATAGAAGATGCCCTGTTGGTGTACAGAGTGGCCAGCAGGGTTTTATCCATATCGTCAGAACTAGTCGGGGCATGACGTAAAGCCTATGAAACAGAAGAACACGGCCTTGTTACGAATTTTCTTTCTAGAATGAAGAAGAGAAATTATTAGAAAGAAAACCCATACCCGAGAATAAAAGCCCAAGGCTTTCGCATAATCGCCATGTACATAACAATTGTTTCCACTTTGTTTGAAATCAAGAGCTACGTCCCTGGACTTCTTACAGAGACCCAGATTCGAGTCTGTCAGCTCTCGAACGACCTGAAACGCCTGGGGTTTAAGGGAAAGAAAACCCGAAATTTTATAAGAACAAGGGTATGATTTGATGAAGATACATGCTGAAATGGGGATGAAGAACGAAGAACATTGACGACCCAACGGCATGTGTTGTCAAGATCCTCAGAAGAACTGTTGGAGATGGCCCGCTTCAGTTCTTGAGGCAGCAGTAGCTTCAGTTCTTCCATTACGCTCTCCTTCTTCCGATCTTCTCTACGCCGATCATCGTCCTTCAAATCCCGGCTAAGATCGAGCTCTACAAAACTATGCATTTCATCTGCTTGAAGATTGTATACTGTTTTTTTTTTTAAGTACTATTAAAACTATCTACACATAAATTAAATTTCTATAATTATATTTTGAAAATTAGTTAAATATTTGGATTGAATCATAAACCCACCAAGCATCATTTTTTAACTTGGATTAATTTTCTATTTATTCTCCATTTTTCCTCGACCTAGATTAAACCCTCTAAGTTACTAATTATCTCCTCCTTATTGTAATTTGACTCAATTTCTTCTGATATCTCCACCTTTTCACCATTGAAGCAATTTGGAGAAAGATCTGATTGTTAATTTTCTCATAAAACCTCAATTTTTTGAACTACATTCTAAGAAAAACTATTTCTTAAGCCAACAAATACAAATTATTAGTATTTGATATATTATTGACCCATCAAGGTTAGGGTGCCATAAAAGATCATTACTTAGTGAAATTAAGGGAAATTAAGAGATGTTTCTAATCATTCAACCAGAGGTGAGGATCTTCAAATTTTAGTTATAAATGCACATTCACCTTCTTCTTAACCTCATCTTCCCACTCTCACCTTTGCATCGGCATAGGTTTGTACATGGTTTGCATACGCAATGTTTGTTAGTCTCCAATGCTTTCATACAAGAGATATGCATGTATCAAGTTAGAACTTTTTGTAATAATTTCATTTAATATTTGGGATGACGATATTTCCTGATCTTAAAAGTTATTTACGATTACCTCTTATCCTCTCCAGCCAAGCATGATAAAAATATTGTATGAAATATAACTTATTTACATAGATTTAGGATACAACACCTTGGTATCATTTTGCATGTATAGAGAAGATTGCCATTATCTTTTACTAAAAAAACTACATTATCTGTAGAATAAATATCACATTTCATGTTTTTATCTAAAAATTATACAGACTAAGGATTTCATTTTCTGAAATAAGGGTGTTAGGTGATGTCTCACTAAAACTCTACCAGAATCCAAACTAGATTAGAAATGATTAGAGATTGAAAAAAAAATCCTGAGCTATAATTTTTCAAATGTGCACCAATAAGACATATATTATCCTCCAGCTTGAAAAACTTTGATTGGAATTAGTAGGTGTTTTGAGTCATCGTGGCTATATTCTGTATACCATTTTTGTCATTTATTTTAAGTCAAATTATAAGATCCCAGACCTTATATTCAAGTTGAAATCATGAAATTATTATCTTAATACAATTCATAAATAAGAGCCACACTCATTAGTATTCACACATGATATTAATTATGAAGTCAGAGGATGTGTACATATTATAATGAAATTATACCATGTAGACTTCTTGTTTATTAATACATATTTTTAGCATTACTTTTGTGATAATATTTGAGAAGATACTAAAGACTTGATAGAATAGCATCGTATACCCATTGTTATGTGATGGGTTGGTTGATACCAAAACCATTTGTGGAGACAATGAGGAAGGATTGGGTGTAGTTTAGGGAAAGTTCACTGAATTGATCTGCATGAATACAAAAAATCATATCATATATAACTATTACCCAAGTTTATTCGTGTAATTATTGTGTAAGTGGTCTTTAGACCTGATACACCACAAACATACTGAGGATGGAGAATCATGTTTTGCAATGAACCAAGTGCCTTAATCATGGGAATCCAAAGAGTAATATTCTGGATTCAGTAACAAGTCTACTAAATTGATTGTGCATTCTTTATAATGTTTATGGAATCCTATGCCCTCTATACAAGATCATACAAAATTGAGGAAAATTCAAAATTAATTCCTTAGATGAAGTAGTGGAAATATTTCAAAATTAAAATTCAGATATTTCCCAATGCATTGGCC
Organism: Wolffia australiana; assembly: GCF_029677425.1. Taxonomy (NCBI): domain Eukaryota; kingdom Viridiplantae; phylum Streptophyta; class Magnoliopsida; order Alismatales; family Araceae; genus Wolffia; species Wolffia australiana. The sequence continues at coordinate 14,026,199 of NC_135848.1, forward strand.
ATGAATGGAATGATCAATTACAATTTGATAATTGACCATTCCCAAAATGTCAATTATCTTATGACCCAAGGACCCGGTCCCTATTTATAGGAAGAGGTGATACTTAATCCTCTTTAGTCTATCTTAATTAATCCTATTATTATAATTAAGACAGACTTAGCCTCTACACATTTAATAACCACACTTATTTTTATAAATGTCTTAATCCCTTCATTATAATTAAGGGAATCACATTAATTGGGATTTGTAATTGACAGTTTAACAATATGAAATTATGTACATACATATATAACTGTCCATAGATTAAGAAATTATCCTAACAAGAGAAAGACTAAGTGACAGAGAAAGCGAGTGAGAGAGAGAGAGAGAGTGAGAGAGAGAGAGATCGAGAGAGAGAGAGAGAGAGTCGGAGAGAAACAAAGATAGAGAGAGATAGATTAGAGAGATTCAAATAGTCTGAGAGATAGGGATACCAAGAGCGAGAGAGTCAGAGAGAAACAGTGTGAGAGAAATTAGAGAGAGTCAGGTAGTCTGAAAGAGAGGGAGACCAAGAAAGAGAGAGTCAGGGAGAAACCGAGTGAGAGAGATTAGAGAGAGTCATGTAGTTATAGAGGAAAACCAAGAAAGAGAGTCCGGGAGAAACCAAGTGAGAGAGAGATTAGAGTGAGTCATGTAGTTTTGAGAGAGAGGGAGACCAAGAAAGAGAGAGTCAGAAATAAACCAAATGAGAGAGAGAGAGTTAGGTAGTCTGAGATTGAGGGAGACCAAGAGAGAGAGAGTCATAAATAAACCAAGTGAGAGAGAGAGAGTTAGGTAGTCTGAGATTGAGGGAGACCAAGAGAGAGAGTCAAAAGGGAAACCGATTGTGAGAGAGGACTGAGAGAGAGAAAGAGAGAGACAGAGAAGAGAGAGAGAGAAAGAGAGAGAAAGAGAGTCTGATAGAGTGAAGATAAGAGTAAAGTCAAGAAGCATGTTACTCACAGAGTAAAATGTGACAAGATGAGGGGATGAGCGGGCCTGTGATGTGTGACAAAATAGTGAGGGTTTTTGTCAAAAACCTGGGATGTGCAACAGGAGGGAAGATGTGACGAACTCAGCACCATGCCCTCTTCATGCCCCATCCCTCAAATCATGTTTGAGCTGTCCCATCTAAGACTTGCTGTTCCCTAACCTGAAATATATATAGTAATTTTCATAATTTTATAAGATTTTAAATACCAAAGTATACAAAATAGTACCTCATTGCCAATCGTCCACAATGTTGCATATAACAGCATGCATGACCAGACATTGATTGGTGGTTACGAGTGCATGGAAGTGGGTGCCTATTTAGCAAGGGCAGCATGTGTCATAAACCTTTCTCCAAACTTGGCCAACATGTGTCATAATTGTAATAGTAATTTAATCTATTGTGTAAGTTTATTTTCATCAGAGTGATCACAAATATATACTATTAAGGCATAAATTGATATATTCTATTTTTATAATGAAGTATTATTTTTATCAATTATTAACAACAAAATTTTACCATAATTTCATAACTAAAAAAATGTTATTAATTAGAATATTTATGTTAACTTTAAAAAAATTGTAGGGTTTGAGAACGGAATGATTCATAGGAATACCAGGGGTTTGAATCCCTCTCGATCCATAAGGTCATAAGTTTTTGGATCACTCTTCAACAACCTCCTGAAGAAGGCAAGTTGTGTGTTAAATTTTAAATGTCGTTGTATTTTTAATTTGCCTACAATCAAATAAATTTGATAAAATATAGAACTTACTCAAATGTATAGTAGGAGTAAGGTCGTCTCCACAATGACTGGCCTTTAGGTATATATTCAATAAATGAGCTGTTATTTATTAAGATATAATTATAGAATTAAAGAAGAAATAACTCGTAGCAAGTAGATAGATTAATAGAGTAATAAGAGAAATAGAGAAGATAAAATATCTGAGTTTATATGTATTTTTCTAGATATACTAAGAATAATTGAATATTAGATATTATATTTAAGAATGAAAATAATATAGTTAGTGAAAAGATCGATAAAAACTTAATAAGAATAAGTATTTTAATAAGAGTATAGAATAAGAAGTAGAAGAAGTCAGGTAGATAGGGAAAGACTATTTAATTTAGATAGGTAGATATATTAAGAGAGAATGAAAGGGTTAGAGTAGTATTTATATATACTAAGAAGATAGGCTTTAATTATAGAATACTACTTGTATAGGTAAGAAGTTTGAGAGATCTTTTTGAGAGATCTTTTTACATTTTGAGAGATCTTTTTACATTTATTATTATTATTATTGTAGAATTTTATGCCATACTAGAAGTCTACCACATGGATTAAGGAGGAGAGAGAAAATCAGAGGAGAGAGAAAATTGGAATGCTCGAATTTCTCTTACTTCAAATGAAGATATTTCACTATCTAGAATTTGTGAGCTCAAATTTAGAGGTAGTTATATCATTACCTTATTGTTCTTGCCACCATCTTTATAAACAAGTTGCACTTAGATTTTGTTCTGTATCACGGTTAGTATAGTGATTTGCTCCTTAAAAATTTCATTTGGGTCTGTTCTTGTATTCCAACATTGAATGATTGAGGGTGTGACATTAAGAGAATGCACCACTCAGCCCATTGGTCTTGTGATGATGAGGTTAGTGTGATCTTCATCTTTTAGGGATTCATGTCTTCATTGTTTTTCTTGTTTATCATTATTGGTAGCTTAGGTGTTCACTATCAAGATCACTTGCCTAACTCCATCGCTTTCTTGCACGTTTATGGAGCCATAGCTATGGCAACTTGATAATATAAAAAAATGGGGTTTTAATTTGTTGTTGCTATTTTTTAGATTATTCAATAAAAGTATAAACCTACAGTCACTTTGTAATTTTAGCTAATAATGAGTACGGATCATCTGCATAGGGAACAACGATTAAGGATTTAATATTCTTAAAATAGTGATTATTGTGATGAGATGAGATACATACAAAATTCAAAGTAGAGTGATGAGAAAATGCGAGGTGATATAGTGATAATTAGTACTATAATTAATATGATGATAGTAGTTAATAGGTAATAATAATTGACATTTGAGAAGATCAAGCGACTGCAAGGTTAAAGTGATGATAATGCAAAGAATTATGAAATCGGGGTAAAGAATGAGTCGTATAAGGTAAATTACCACAAGACGACGATGTGTGATGCGATGGCAGGACGTGACAATGAAATCAATCTAAGCTAAAGATGATGTCAAGAAAGAACAATATAAGACAAGGATACTTAACACAGATCCTTATGTTCCGGTAGGATCACGACGATTTGCAAGTGCAGGTAAGCTCCCCCGCTTCTCTATTGTGTCTTCCCACATACCCGGGACACCAAGAAAAAGTTTGATGGATCTCAGAAACTTACTATCTTTCAATCATCTTGCATGAGTAAGAATGAAGTTTTATGATGAACTTGACAGACCTCTATTTCAAATATCAAACTATACCTCTATCCATTATCCATGAAAGACCAAGCATCTCTCAAGCTTTCGGCTCAATCGGACTTCTAGATTGTCAGATGTGAAGCTTTGAAGTTGGAACAATCCTAGCCGCCCATTTTTTCTCTATCATCATCATCGGCGCTGACACTTCCTTACTATTTGTTGGGGGTTAAAGTCCCAAAATATTCCTCATCTTATTTTGGTAAAATATTCTCGTCTTTTGCGAACTTCAACACCAAGGATGCCACGTGTACATGTGAAGCAAATGACAAAAACTTAAATATCATCAGTATTCAACCCTTGTGTTGTGGTAACACGTCGCTACATGCACATCACAATGTTCCCCTTTTTCACGTGAATGATGCATCATCAATGTCAGAAAAGGGGAAAAATTTCCCAATGATTGCTTGATGTGGCACGTGTTTCCACGCGCCACATTGGGATGTATGTTTGTTTTAATCAATTGCGGTGGTACACATGCACGCCATTTGATCAAATCGTAAGGCAACTTGTGGCCAGACACATTTGTAAGGCAAAAAAGTAATTAATAAATAATTATAAAATAAACACTGGGTCATAAAAGTATAATAAATATATGAATGTAAGGTCAAAAAATTCATAAAAGGTATATTCTGAATCTGAAAATTAATATGTTTAAGAATATAATGTCGGAAAGTCCTTAAAAATACGATTAAATCCACAAAAATTGAAGTATCAGTCTATAAAATTTTTTAATCATTTTAAGCTTGATAAGACATATATAATTATTTTAATGCATAAAATATGTAAATTTCATAAAACTAACACCATAATTTGCATGCTATCACAACCCACCATGGTAAAACTCATCCACTCCCTATATTCATATCAATGTCATCGACTGTTACCCGACATAGTGGAAACACTGGAAAATGTATTTGATTGGATTTAATTACTGGTTTATACAGTATAATAACATCAACATTTCTAAACTATTTGATAAAATTTGAAAACATTAGGTTAATTTGGAAAATTATTTTCTCATTATTTTACAAATATTTTGAAGAAATTTCCAATAGTTTGATTTTTTGAAATTATATTTGATTATTAAATAAAATATATAATCTAAAGAAATATAAATTAAACTTAAAATTTACTTATTTAATACTAGCTCCATGCGGATTTGACACTTACCCATTCTACGCTCAAAAGAACAATTATTAACATTATGAAAAACCATGCATGTTTAGGGATGATACAAATAACACGAAAGTTAATATATTTATCAAGTCAAAGAAAACTGAAAGATGTCCCTATCAAAATTTTATCTGTACAGTGTTTATGTGCTTAAAAGTTGTTAACGTTTAATTATTTGTATCTTTCTCCAATTTTAGTCTTATCTGTTGGAAAATATTATAGTAATATAGTTTTCAAGCCAAAATTTAAATATATATTTTTCATATGGTTATTGACCATCTGTTATTTATGAATTCATGAGTTATCATTTATTTTTATGATTTTCCTTTCAATCAATCTAGTAGTAAACTTTATTATCTATTTTTCTCATTTTGTTTTTTCCCTTCCTGCGCTTGGTGTTGATTCCGTTTTTCCTTGGAAGTAATTTAGCAAATTATTTTTTATGATTTATTTTTCATTTTTTATTTTAATGTTTGTTTAGGAAATCTTGAAATCTGTATCTGAACTTTATTTTCAGAACTTGCTTTATGTTAGAAATGAAGGTAAAACTTTATGTGGATAACTTAGGGATGAGAAGGGTTGAGAAATTCCATGACAGGAAGTTTTCTAAACTTCTTGGTTTTATTTTAAGGGTTTGGGGTGGGGTGACTCTTCAGTCAAATATAAGATCCTTTTACCTATGGGGGATTAGGGGGTCACATCTATCTATCAATCTTTACCTTCTAGTTTTAAGCAATTTAGATCTTTGGGTAGGAAAGGAATTCATTGAATGGCTACAAAGCTCCCCTCTAAACTGGATTTATAGTATTTTACCTGTCTGATAAGAGTAAATCACTTGGAAGCCAAAAGGAGAATCAAATTATAGACTTGGTCCATGTAGAAGAAAAACTACCCCTTGGGGTTTTAATTCATTTATTCTTGAATTTACTCATTTCTTATGCATTGAGTTCTATGCATGAAATAGTACTGGGGAGTTATTCTATAAGTTTAATATTCTTTCTAACTTAGTGCATTAATCTAATTTGGGGGTTAAAAGAATTTATGAACGTGATTTATATTAGAACCTCGCCTCTGGAAGTTCATTTATCTTTGAACATAAGAGTATATCTAGAGAACTTTGGTTCCTGGAGCAGATCACAGACATATCTTACAAGGTAAAAACTATGATTTTAGAAAATAATGTTGGGAAAAGTCTGAAATGCAAGGGTATCTGCAAGGGTGACAGAACATACATGAAAATTGAAGGGTTGCAGTACTATAGTCCTGAACAGATTGATGAGTAGCTTGTGTGAACCCCCACTTTGCCACCACCTTATATGAATTGACCATACTTAATGTGTTTTGGTTACCTACTAGCTGAATCTTATTTTGATATAGGAGTATGTGTTTGTGAAGTCCTACATCATAGAATCACCAGTCCTTGAGCCATTGAAAAATATCTTTGTGAGATATGTATAATCTTGATCCATTTTCCCTGGCTTACCTTGCAAATTTTTACCCATTTGTTGATTATACCTGTAGGAACCTATCTATTGTCATTACCCCTAACTTCTTATGATTTACTTTACCCATAAAGTTATTTCATCTTTTCTCTATTGTGTACTTCTTTTACGATATCATTTCCGTCTTATCCTCCAATTTGATTTTCATCTGTATCATCTTAATCAAGGATGATGATATGATTAGAGACAATAGTTTTTTTAGAATCCAAAATGCACATTTTAAAGACTAAGGCAAGGGTTTTAGCTGATGGCGACCAGGACAACACTCCAGTACCAAACGTGTCTCCACCTTCTCACGAGACGTCCCGTGTCATGACATATGACCAACACCAACTTCAGAACCGTCCTTTGACGCGACACATTGACACTTCACCAACGTTGATTAATATTAGGTTTTTAAATTTACGGTTATCTTATTTTCTCCTTCCTCCAAGGCCTATACATAAGCCAATGTTGTAAGAAATACTTGGTGAATTTCTTTTGGAATTGAAGTTTCCTCTTCTAAAAAGGAAGTTTTCCCTAGCCGTCGTCCCTCCCGAGGCCGCTGCTGATGCCTCTTACTGCCGCCGCCGCCATCGAGGGAAGAGCATTAGCCCTTGGCCCACCGCACCAAGGTCATCTGCCCGTGCCCGCCGTGCGCCGAGCCGCCCGCCCATGTCCACTTTGCACAGGCCGCTCGCCCGTGCCCGCGCACGCAGGCTGTCCACCCGCGCCCGCAGCGCGCAGGCCGCCTGCCCATGCCCTCTGCGTGCAGATTGCCTGCCCGCGCCTGCCGCACGCAAGCCGCCCACCCACGCCCTCCGCACGCAGAACCACCCGCCCGCGCCCTCCGCGAGCAGGCCCACCACCTCCCTGCTCCGCCGACTCCATAGCCGTTCCAGCTCCAACCGTGACCACCGTGACCTGCCCTCTTCCTGCCCTGTCAACCCCACACCCGTCCCTGCTCGCTGTCGCCATGTCAAGAATTACCCGCATCGCCACGTTGCACTTCTCTAGTGCCGAGGTAAATTCTATACTCTTTGGTGTCAGTGTTCTTCCTCTAGTGTTCCTCGGTTTTTTTCCCGCCGCCATCAGATTAGCTGATTTGGCTTTTGAATCTTCTTGTGATTAGTTGATTAGGCCTTTGAATCTTCTCGCGATTGACAGTTTGATTTATTGAAGCTTGTGTTAACCATAGTGGTTGAAAGACAGTACTCCCACCCTCGATCGAGGAAAAGGGCTGCACCATCAGTACTTACACCGGATTTAATCTCCGAATTCGATTGTGTGGATTGTGGCGTGACTTATCCTACCCCAATTAAGTTAGCCTACCCTACCCGGTCTGTCCTATCATCCTGCATCTCCTGTCATCTTGCATCAATTTGGTAGACGTCCTGAATCATTAACACTAAGGTCAGTTCAAGGATTCTAGATTCCAAGCATTAAGAGGTTCTTCTCGATGATTAAATCCTGATATCTTAAGAAGATATCCCCTTAATACCTATGCATTATCCTCCCCAAAATCACCATATGGTAACATCTTCATGGCTTCCCATAGGGTACTTCAAGAGCTTAGAAATTCTTAATTATGCTTTGTTTTCCCCAGCTAAATTTGAACAGTTCCTTTCTCCCAGTCAACCACATCTTTTCTCTAGCAAGAAATGGATGACTAAAAATAATACTAAAATGCCTCAGATTTCCATTCACATTCATTCTTTTACAATTAAACCAATATGAAATTCACACTTTCCAATTATAACTAATACATCTTATATCTTTCACCAGGTTGTCTATCTTATCCATCAGCAAACCACAAGTCCATGCATATAGGATTTAATCCCACAAATCTAAATGGATCATATATGACTTTAAGCAGGATATTTATACAAGCTCCTGTAATCCAATAAGGACTTAGGAAACATTACACCACCTATTTCAGAAGATATTAAGTGAGCACCTTTATATTTTTTATTTTCAGTATTATAGTTCAAAATAATAGACCTAATATTGTCATATAAGTTAACTCGGTGTTATCCTCTCTTAGGGCTACATGCATTTTTAACTTATTTAGAAGTACAAGGAATGCAAAAAATCACATCCCCTCGGTTGAAGGAAACAGTTGATCCCTTAAAAGCATTAAGCATTATTTTCTCATGATCAGTACAAAATTTATATATTGTAAGAGCCATAGGAAATGCAATGGGAGGCTGATAATCTGTGCATTACTGGTCTTTCTCTTGGATCACAACCTCACCTCTCTTTCCTCTTCATCCTCTTCAATCTCTTTGTCTTCAAATTTGTTATAAATATCATGAATCTCCTTGCCATTATTAAATTTGAAATAACATGTATATGAGTTAAACTCAACAATGCATAAATTCTTAGTATTAATAGCAGTTGGAGTTGGGAAGCAACATCTTTGGGAGTTTATTTCTAGTGCCTCACCTCTTTGTTGGTGTAGAAAGGTGATCCCATTATTCAAATTAGTTTTATATACTCTATCAAGCCTTTACATCATTTCCTACATCATTTTATACTCATGCATCATTTGTAAAATCAGATCAATGGAATTAAAAATTTTAAAGTGATAAAAGATGAAACTTGGTATGTTTTATTGTGGAATTTAGGATTTTGGGAATGAAATCCACTTGTTTTTTGTTAATTCATTTTTGAAGTGCATGAAATCTTCATTCTCCATTTCTTGATATTCATCATCTTCATGATCATCACTAAGAAGAACCCTTTTGCATGCAAGTTAATACAATCCACTTGTTTTTTATTAATTCATTTTCAAACTTATTTCCATCAATAATTTACAAAATTGCATTTTTAACCTCCCCAGTTTTTTTTGAAATAAAATTTCTCACTGAGGTTGCATTCATGAAGACAATTTGGTATAATGCACAAGCATCCTTATTATCATCTGATAGTTTTAAAAGGATTCTGCTCCCAGGAAATACCCTTAGTTTATAAACCAGAAATTGGGGTTATTTACATCATTTTAGGCTTTTTGATTAATGAGCACAAAGTGATTAAACGTTGAATCCACATGGAGAAAGTGTTGAATAAAGTAACTTTGAGTTTTATATTTTTTGGATATGTATTTCAATTATCAATCTAAGTTAACTACTCAAAATTAATTCAAAATAGTTTCTCAAATACATCGAGAAAATGAATTTTCCAATAACCTAATTGATTCAAATTTATGAAATAAATTTGAGATTTTTATGATATAAAGAAGTAATTAATTCAAATGAATACTTTAGTTGAAAATTGGGCAGCACCGGTGATGTTTGAGAGCAGTATCATGAGTAAAATGAGTGGATGTGTTTGAGCATCATGGTTTGTAGCATAGATGGTCGTGGCTACATGACAGTGAGCAGTGGAACGGAGACCAATGATGCAAGTTCTTTGCTCATTGGATGCAGATACATATTAATGGGCACCTGAGTTGGGGGTAGTATTCTCGATGGTAAAAACCAAGGAAATCAATGATGATAAACTAGGAAAAAGGACAAAGATGTGAGTCTGAAAAAGATGAAGGTCATACTAACCTCATTGATAGGTGCCCAACAAGCCGAGTTGTGTTTTATTTTCACATGTATAGAAAAAAACATAACTCTTTCAATCCAAATAGATATTTTATTAATCATAAAATAATTTTATTTATGAACTTAATGTCAATAAATTACATAAAATATTGCAAAATTGTGAAAAATAAGTATTTTATTTTAATAATAATATAAGTACCTATTAATGTTTAGGTATATATATACGACATTAATAAAAAATATGTTCAAATAATGTATAACTGAGAATACAATTAAATATAATTCTACAAATGGAATTCAATTTAACCCATAATCTTAGCAGGATCTCTCTGAAATAACTATTTAATAACTATTAAAGGTAAAATGTGGCCGCTAATAATTACCTCTCACCTTGCCAAATCCTGAGTAGATCTTTCGACAATGCCATAAGTTGTCTAGACCAAAAATAATGAAAAAAGGCATAAAATGCATTAATGAGCCTCAATAAAGGAGAAACATAGATGAGATAGGGTGAAACTTATATTTGGGTCATGAGCTTTCCCATTTGTGGCTTGGCCTACTTAACATGCAGTAATGGGCTATTAACATGATCCATGATCTGTAGAAAGTCCAGAATGGTGAATGCTATAAGGTCCCCACCAAGTAGTAAGAAAAGATATATAAGTCCAGCACATATGGGTTGCTTAATGGGGTAGAGCACTGCAATGATGTTGATGTTTGAATAGGTCCATCTGTTTGTATGAATGACTTCAAGAAGAATTTTCCTTGTTTTTTTCCTCCAACCCTTCCTGTAGGTGCATTAAAGTTGGAATCAAAATTATTACATGCCTATAGTCCAAAGCTTTGGATATTATATGGAAAATATATTGTTTTCACATGTGATAAGAGGCACATGAGCATGAGGGTGGGCTTGAAGACGTGCTCAACATAGTTGAAATAGATGATGGATATGATGAAATTTGATTGCGTCATGGTGAGAAATGAGAGACTTAAAACGACTTATTTAACCTAAATTATGGTTATGAGCTAACAAGGAATGGGAAGGGTCGAAAGTCCAGGTATTAGATCCAAATGAAAATTGGATACAAATGATATACGTGGAATCAATCTGTTCTCCCTTTAATTAAACCATCCCAAGCCAACCAGACAGGTTCCTGCGCTCTCTTCTCTGGCCGGAGGAAGAACAAGAACACCACTATCACCGCCAAGAACTGCATCGCCTCCCATTCCTCCACTAGTGGTGCTATCTTGTCACAATTGAGCTCCATTCAGTCGTCCCAGTGCAGGTGCTACCACTGCCATAGGGAATACCTCATCGTCCTTGCTGTAGTGAGTGGACTCGTCCTGACCACCGCCACGGCCGTGGTGCTGTGGCTCCTATAGATCTGGATCGTCCCGGACGTAGACGAAGGACGGGATGGGACGAATTTTGTCTCGTCCTACATCCGGTGTTAGCTGTGGGACAAAGGACGGGATGGTTTTTCGTTTGCCGACAAAAAAACCGTCCCGTCCTATAAGATCGGGACGGTTTTTCGTCCCATCCAGTCCTCCTGGGATGAATTTTCGTCCCGAAATTCGTCCCGAACGGAAAAATCCCATTTTGTATTTTTAATATTGATTTTCCTAAGTATTTTAAGGGAAATATGGAGGAGAGAGAATGCAAATGGACATATATACAATTAATTCTGAGCGGCATCAGTTTGCATGTGCAGAAAAACACAAGGACCTTAATGCAAACTGTCATAGCGAGGCCATGTGGCGAGATGTCAACAGTCGGATGTGAATCTGCCAGTTTTCGTCCACATCCGTCCGTCCATCATCCAAGACCTCCAGACGGATGGTTTTTTCGTCCCACGGGACAAAAACCGTTCGGTCCGGTGGTCCCCGGGATGAATATTCGTCCCGAAATTCATCCATGGTCTCGGAGGGGACAATTTTTTCATCCTGGGACGTTTTGGAAAGCATAACTTGTACTTAATTATACACACAAAAAATAACACAATAAATGCAAGTGACAAGTTTAATTTCTGAAGGATAGTATTGGTAGAAGATATTATAAATATAAGATATTGAAATCTGTTCATTAGGAAATAATATAAGATAGGTTTGGTAAGTCAGTATGTACTCTAAAGAGATTAGCAGACACTACATTCTCACATCCATGCATATATTTTATCTAAAGATCAAATTCCTTTTATAATAAATTAATCTCATCATCTCTCTTTAGCTGCCTTTGTATTAAGTAAAATTTTCAAACCAGGGTGATCAAGTAAATAAGTACTTAACTACCTAATAAGTAACAACACAAATTTTGAAATGAAAAATAATATCCAGAAATTCTCTTTGTGGTTAAATAATTATCATATTCCTCTCCCATGGTCTTTCTAGGATTCTTATGCACATGTTCATGATGACATTCACCACAAGGAGAACTAAAACACTGTATTTTATTATTATGATCATTATATGTATATATATATATTCAAGGTTGGACAGGAAGTCAGCCTGAAAGGGGCTTTGAAAGCTTGCGTCATCCATTTAACCTTTATGTTTATTGACCATGAAGTTCCCTTGAATGTTCTTCCATAATTTTCCCATCCTTGGCCCCTATAACTGTCACACGGTTAAATCCCGAGCTAGGTCTCTCGCTCAAATCTGACGTGTGCCAGCCTTAGTGCTTGGAGCAAAACACTGAGCAACCTTGATCTATCGTAGCGGAAGTCTTTGCAATTGCTTAAGATCACATAGAAGGGGTTAGAGGAGATGGTGGGGACGCAGCCCCGTCGGGGGATAGGTCATTGCATTCATATCGTAAGAGGTTACATCGTAGTTGGGACAATTACATGGGGGAAGATGAGGGGTGATAAAAATGAATGAGACGAGGCGCATCATGCCAGGGTAGTGTCGCCTCTCTGCCTCGAGGCCGCCACTCCGCGCGTGCGTGCTCGCTTTGCCAGGCCAGGCGCCGCGTGCCCACGAGCGTGGTGATCACACATGCCACCCCTGCCTTGATGATCACACACGACACCAGCACTTGCGCTGACACCCTCGCGCACAGTCTGCGTGACGCCACCACATTCGACACCCCAAGCTGGGCGATGTGCGCCTAATACTACCCGTGGGAACACTATGTGCCCATGCCGCCTCAGCCTCTCAGTGCACCACATGCCTTAGTCTCCTGGTGGGATGTCTCCCAACCTCGCGCCCCGCACACGCAATGCGTGCGCTGCCTGCACGGCCGCTGCCGCACCCCGCACAACTCCGCACGCTGCATTCGTGGCACGTCGCGCAGCTTGCGCGTCCCATGCTTGGGCGCAACACTTACCGCGCCCACGCAGCGCTTGGCATTCGCGCGTAGCGTTGGTGCCCGCGCGTGGCGCTTGGCGTTGGTGCCCACGCGTGACGCGTGTCTACTAAAGCAGTAGTCGCGCTCGCGCTTGTCGGCCCGTGCACCCAGCACGCGCAGACTTCACCTAATGCGTTTCGCCTTAGGCGCGAATGGGCACGCGCACCGTCCGCAGTGTATCACCACATGCGGGGGCGATGGCCTTAAAGATCAGGTTGGGCATCGCTACCCTTAGTGCGTGTAGCACTAAATATGATGTACTCCTTAAATGTCATGAGTCTCATGCGAACACGCCCTCCCAATAAGTACGCAGGCCTCTGGGTAGGGAATGCCACCAAATTAGGGGCTTAACAGGTTCTCTATGCACCATAATCCATCAAAAAATTATAAGAATGTCATGAAAATTTGGGGCAAGGTTAGGGTAAGTCTTCGATTTTAAATTCTGGGCATTCTGATTTTAGTAGGGCCTCTTTGTGAACTTCATTCCTACCTTATAATTTACATGCGTGATCAAAAAACTTTCCCATATGATTCCTAGATCATTGCATTGGATTGGTCCTCTCTATTTCATTCACCTGTTCAATAGTAAATAAAATATCATCAGTATGATCATGCCCTTCCCAAAGGAGAAGATAACTGTGAGGCTTTTGAAGATGAGGCAATGACTGATGAGGTGTGCATCAGGCTCTTCACCTGATGAGTAAGCTCCTCCACTGTGTTAACTACTTTCCTTAAGTCATTTTCTGCCTTTTCCAATTAAAATTAGGTTAGATTGCCCGCACATCCAGTAAGTCTCCATGTTTAGGACCAACATTTTTTCATCGTGGCTTAACCCTTAATTGTTAGTGAAAATGTCTAATAATTTTCAAATAATATGGGTGACCTCATCTATAGTCCTTTCTATGGATGTCCTGCGATTACTGCTATCAACCATAGTCTTCTCAAGACCATTAAACCATTCATTAAAGGTTTTCAATACCTAAAAATTAGAATACCATCCTGAGATCATTTCTTTATCAACTCCTTCAATAGGCCCCATACCTCACTGAAGGTGTCACTCTTAGGTAAAATCTCTGATGGCTTTTCTATCAACTTTTGTTTTTCCAACTGAATAGATTTTATCAAGGAAAAGCATTTATAAGATGATATATGGTCTAAAAATATATTAAAAATTACCTTTTTAATTTATTGTTCATTAATACCAATTCATTATTATAGATGTGCAATGTTTTAATGAAGTCCAAAGATAAGTGCAATGTAAGTGAATTATCCTGAAAGCGTACTGTGGTATTTTTTATTCATAGACCATATCTGGACTATTACTATTTGTTTGATACAGCTAAAAGTCCACAAAGGTGGTTGTGAGATCCAAAGGGGACCATCTACCCTCAATAGAAGAGGAGTCATGCCATGGAAGATGTACTTGTTGGGTTCTTGATAATTAAAACCAAAATGTAACTGATAATAATTATTTCATGTTTTTTATGTGTGTATTTTCATCCCAAGACTCAAGTATAAGGCCAAGATCTCTCTGGCCTTACTTATTAATTTTTATCTCTTGCCTCCAATTCCCTCTAACAGTTAAAAACCATGCACTACACTTAAACTGTGAGTGTTGATTATATCTCCCTGTTTAGGGGCAAATCTCATCTCCTTAGCTCATAAAATCTGTCCCCATTATATACTTATCATGAGCTTCCCTTGTGGGCATTATATCCTAAAAATCCTTAAAAAGTATCGCAAGATTTCTGTGTAGGATTCAAGATCATCAATATTTATATATGGAGCGCTTGCAGGTCCCGCATGGCCTTGGTTGCGTGGAAGTGGATTTGGAGGCAATATATAATCATTCACCTACATCACTTGGTAGTGGATGTGGAGACAAACTACAATCATCCAGCAACCATTATGGAAATTTCACGCTCAAAGAAGATGAATAAATGCCTTGTGATGATAACTGTAGTCGATGGAAATAGTTTGATATTTATATACTCTTTCACATAGATCTTTGAATTTTTGTTATCAAGTTTCATTCAATTTCTCTTAGTTGGAGTCTGAGGGTTCATGGATTTAATTTGATATCAAGTAAATATTATTCGAAGTTCATTTAGTAGAAAAATCTAAGGTCAAAGCTTACCTTAGTTTTGGTCAAATCCATCCTCTCTTCAATGTATTTTTACATTATTACCTCTTTTTAGGCCAAAATGTTGACAACAGTTTAACAGTTCTTAAAAAAAATCATTTGGATTTAATCAATACCATTCAACCATCTGGACTGACATATCTGGCCATTAAATTAAATCCAGCTCTAGGGTATTTTTGAAAGTATCAAGTTTTATAAATATGTTATTTTGTTTAAATGATCCTTAAAAATAGGAATATATATGCTGACAGTATAGAAGTATATCAAGAGATAGAATCTCGCCAAGTGATTCGTTGGACATAATTGTATAACTAGCCAAGTTTTTTTGACCAATCAGTCATGATCAGGATCAACATCAGTCAATCAGAAACGACTTTGACTGATTCAGGCCAATCACATACAAAATTATCCACACTAATGAGATAATACCATGTACTCTACTTACTATACACATCAAGAGATAGACTCACAACAAGTGATTCACTAGACATAATTGTATAAGTGGCCAAACTTTTTAGACCAATCACACACAAGGATCAACATTAGTGAATCAGAAAAAGGCTTCGACCGGTTCAGGCCAATCACATACAACAGTATCCACACTTATTAGATAATACCATGTTCAACTTCCTGTACACATTATATTAAGTGGTCAAGATCAGACGTAGAGGTTAGACTCACATCTAGTGGTCAGGATTAACTATGTACCAAGAGCATTCCTGTACCAGTCAGGGTTAAACATAGATGCTAGTGAGCACATTTAGTGTGCAGGATTAAACATAATGTAGGAACATTCAACGGACATATATAATGCTATATTTACTTCTCAATGTAACTCCTTTGCGTATTTTCAAGATTTATAAAACGTAACTTCATCTTCTTGTGCCTTGCTCTCTCTCTCTCTCTCTGTCTCTTTCTTGATCTCTTCATCAAGCGTAGTGTCCAAAATTACTCATAGTTTACTTAATGATCAGAGTTTCAGAGTTTCATAGTTTACTTTATGATCAGGGATTTTTTCCTTAATTTTTTTGGTGAAAGAAAAGATTTACCAGACAAAAAACTATCAAGCAAGCCCTTAGACATGGACTCTAGCTCTTGGAATTGATCTAGCAAGAACCAACATCTATCATTGGCGAGTGAATTTACCATCACACTTGGCATCATTGTTCAACCGAGCTCACATAAAAGCTCTCAAAAATCTAATGTACAAGTTTGGATTTCCAATAACTCATAAGTGTGACAACTGTTTTCTCTCCAATCTCACAAATTTCATTTGCCTATACCAAACATGCACTCCTCCTACCCTTATCACCAGTACACTCTAGCCTATGGAGGCCCTCACCCATCCTCTCTTATCTTTATTACCCATAACATTATTTTTATTCACAACTTAAAAAAACATTACTGGTCGTATCCTTAAAAGTAAAAATGTGAATTCTACATTAGCTTGGCTTCTAGAAGTCCCACAAAAACTGAAGTGTCCATTCTCTAGAGAAAACCCTCGTTTCTCAATTTTACTGTGGAAGTGGGGGCGTGTGGATATTCCATTCCCTCCACTCCCATTTGAAAGCTCATGGCCTATCACATTGACTCTCTTTCCCCGGAACCCAGAGAAAAAAACATTTCCGAGCAGAAGCATCACCAGGGCTGGATCTCAGCTCTCCAACAAACACAAAAGCACGTAGAACATTTCCTATTTGGCGCATGTGCTGGCTATGAATAGCTCTACCACTCAGCACAAGCGTTCAGCTAGGAAACACACGAAAAGGCCAAACACGTCCAAGTGCGCTTTAAGCCCGAAACAAGTCAAAATAACTGAGCCCTGTGAATTTGCCGGAGACTCTAGCGACCGCTACAGCCGTCCATGTTCTCTCAATACAGCCAACAGAAGAGGGCCATTCAGTACACATCGCTAACATGTCCGCATTCCCACCGTAATCCGCAGCCAAGGCCTCAATACAAGGACGCCTATCTTCTAGTCATTTTAGATGAATAAGTTCTCCCTGAAACGAACAGGGTCTAATAGTATTCACTCTTCCCCATTTCCACTTGATCTGTCGTATCTTGTTTATTCGCCACGTCGTGAAAGCATGCGAAGGCAAGATAAGGGGACCCATCATCTTGGAATGATCTCGTGGATGAATTTCTTTTCTACTTACCTTCTTTTTACCGATTGATAATGCGCATCTTTAACACAACACAAAATGAGAGTGATAGAACGTTTTTCCTGCTTAAGAACAAGATCTAAAAACTCCTGTCGTACTGAACTTCATTCATTAGGAGTCATGGAAATGGATTTTGAAGATTATATTCACGTTTTGAATCTACGTGACCTCTAGACGCATCTCTCCTTGAATTAAGGATATACCAATTTCCTTTAGATTTGTCCGTATAAGGATATAATGTTATACCCCTTTCCTTTTCTACTTACCTTCATTTTACCGATTTATAATGGTTATCTTTAAAACAACCCAAAAAGAGAGTGCGAAAACGTTTTTCCTGCGTAAGAACCTGATCTAATGACCCCTGTCGTATGTACTACATTCATTACGAGTCATGAAAATGGATTTTGATAGTAAATATTCCATGTTTTATCAATTCTGTAGCATTACCTGTAGACGCATCCCTCCCCTTTGAACTAAGGATATTGCAATTTCCTTTAGATTGATCTAAGCAGTAGACAATGTACCTTCATACTGTAAATGACACCATCTCACTAGAAAAAGGAAAAAAATCTAGTTCTGCTATCTTCTTGCTCTTTAATTGTATTTTCCTTTCCGTAGGTTAAAATGGTTGAATCTGATCATTTTACATCGACATCTTTTCCTTTGTTCTTGTATATCTTGTTGTTTATGCGATGCAAATACCTCTTTGGCATTGCATTTTTTATTGTTTCTTGTCGGCAAAGATTCTCTAACATATTTTGCTCCTTCTGAATG